>NC_092214.1:22940511-23064019 GCF_043381705.1 Parasteatoda tepidariorum | reverse complement strand
TATATATATATATATATATATATATATATATATATACATTTATATGTTTCAAAAAAATAACAAGTACTTATTCATATTTGAATTATATGCAAAATTTTGTAAGAAAATTTTTAAACTAAACATTTATTTTTACTTGATGAAATATTCAGATCCTACATTCATTTTTTACTCAAATATGTTTCGAAAGAAATTTTACTCGAGAAAATATTCAGTACTATTCAGAAACTGCTTGTGAAGTTTTATAAACATCAGCCGACAAGGTTAAAAGAAACAATCAAATTATCGAGAAAAATCAGGAGAAATCAAAATGCAATTTACTCATTGAAGTGTTTGAGCAAACAACTTTCATTTTCATCAAACCTACACTGTCATAAAATGCGCCAACTCTTAAGCCCGTAAGAGGATTGGGAAAAGGGAAATTGAAAAAGGGAGGAAAAAAAGGGAAAATAATGAAACTCAATTTCGAAAACACCTTCATGTTCTCCTGACAAAGGCATGTCAATTCACAGTAGAACAAGTTAGTTTCATCTCATATTCAACTCTTACAAAACCAATTAATTAGATTGGTTGAGAATAATAAGGATTAGAATGTTTATTTTTAAGAGATTATTTGATAAGTTTAGCTATTTAATCTTTTCTTCAGATTTGTTCTAAGTTAAAATTTTTATCTTACTGATAATATCTGAGAACTTAAGTTTGTAAATAAGTTGGATTAGAAAATTAATCTCATCAACGTTTTTCTTTTCCCAAAGCATTTGAAAGGCTTTGTTCGATAAAAGGTTTAAAATGGTTTTTAAAATTAAAAAAAATATCTTAATAATTTATTTCTGCTGAATAATTTAAATGCTATTTCGTTTCGTTTATATTTATTTTTAAAAAAAATTGTTAGAATCATACTAATTTTCATTTTAAAGCTATTAAAAAAATTTTAAAAGTTTAGAACTTTTGTTTAGATATATCGATAATACTTTTTTGTTATATTATTCTCACGTATCTCAAATAAATCAGTATTATTGATACAAGTAAATAAATTTTACTTAATCTTATTTAGCTCAGTAATCATCAAAACGTTTAAAGAATTTTGTAATGATTGAAAATAAAATAAATTGTTTGTTGTTAAATAAATGCTGTTAAGTTACTTCATAACTCTTATAAAATAAATTTTTATAATACACTTTTTATGCTTAATAATATCTAGGCGTTATTTCAAAGAAAGAATATAAGTATTGCAACATAAAATAACAGCAGTAGAAAAATCTCTATGTATATCAAAAGTCAAATTCCCCTCATTTGAAGAAAAAATTCTATCGACGTCAAAAACCAAACTCATCTTGTTAGTAAAATAATAGTAGCAGAAAAAATTTATATCGAAATCAAAACAAAATTACTTTTTTTTCTTCGATTTACCAAAGGTATTGTTAAAGTTATGAACATTAAGAATAATTTAATAAAATTTTTTAGCACTCGGTTATTGATAAATACACAACACATAACGAGGACAAAACGCTTACAAAGCTTCATCTCTTAAAAGACATGATAATAGAAAGATCGCGCAATTTTGACTTCGATCAGATGACGTAGACATTGTCTGAGCTGATACTTTCACACAAACCAGGCAAAAGTCATTCATCTACGAACGAAGCATCTCGATGCGTATACCAACGTTTGTTGAAATGGCCATTGGGTCGGCAGGATAAAAATTGCCACGCTCTAACTAGACCTAACTACAACCTAATTTCTAATCAGAGGAGTGAGGGCTGCTCTAACCGGGCAAAAAACAAAAATTGATGATAACATATCTCATGAAACTAGGTAACTCAAGAACTATTGCTTTTCATTAGAAATAAAAATTATGGATTTTTCATATTTCTACTTTCAATAAACGAATAGATATTTACTATCCTGAGTTTTTTTCACTTTTCAGAAGTCCTAGTAATCTACATAGCTACACTACGGAATTTTTTTTTTTCAAATCTGAAATTAATTTTGCTTCTAAGGTTACAGATTTTTCGCATGACATTTCAAGCCTATTTATTGTCGAATTGCACAAGTTTAAGAATAGAATAGAAGGGGGTCACGCAGGGCTCGAAAAAACTCAGAAATTTTAACTGTCCCCGAGGACGGCTTGTCCAGCAATGTACCCGTCCTCCTTTGAAACTAACCCGTCGCTTCTAAATAAATAAAAATATAATTTTCTCTTATTTATTACAAACATTTATGTAAATTGCACAATGAAGTAGTTACTAGGATTACATTATACAGTAATAAAAGAAATACTAGGTTACTAATAGAAACTTGTTTTTTTTTATTTCTAGATTAGAGGGTAATTTTAGAAGCGAGGCGCTAGACTCTTTAAGATAACAAAAATTGAACGAACATTAACGGGAAAATGGCCGTCCGCGCGGACGTCGGATTCGAAAAATTCGTTGTCTGCGGGGAATTTTTGCGGCGGACAGGTGGTTTTTCGCCCCCTGGGGTCAAGCAAATGTTGCAAAAAACGTAAATGTTGTAATGTTGCGAACTCATGCCCGGAAATGCAGTCAAATTTCGCTTGGGGCGCTTCCCTATTATGAACTGATTCTTCATGTGCTTCTGAACAGGTCATAGTAGGAGAACACCCGCTAGCCGCGTATGACGACATTTCCGGGCATGGTTTCTTATGCAGTTTCAATCTTGATGATGTGCTCTAACTCTCCTAGAAGTTTGTAACATTTACGCGACCCCCATGATACGTATAACGTTTCAAAACTTATATATTTCGAAAAAAGAAAGGCAATTTAAAAAAAAATGTAACTTGGTGAGAGAAACTGACTGTAGAGATTTGAAAACCGCGACATCGAAATATCTAAGATCCTTTGAAAAATCTCGTACAGAAGAAAAAAGAAATAAATCCCCGTGTTATCCTATTACTCGATCATTTTCTTTAGTTCATGTGTTTTTCAACCCATTGTGCATAACTATTGAATTAACTGATCGTGTTTCCTTTTTATTGCAATGATAAAATAATATTTATTGGAAATTTACATTTTTGGAGTCATCGACTTACTTACGGATGCCATATACAGTACAAACTATTTGATAAACGCTTTTTCTCAGATTTAGCTTTTTGTGCTCAATATCCAGCACTATTACATATAATAAACGTTCGTTTTTATAACCTTGTAAAATTCGGAATCCAATTTTGATCAAGACTTGAAAGCTGTCTAATCAAATTACAAAAGACAAACAATAAGATAGTATTTTCAATAAAGTAAGTCAATTTCTTTATGAATTTCTTATAAGCTTCATAAATCTATCGATAGATTTTGATTAGAAAAGCTTAGGGATAAAAACACCACAGAAGGAAGGTGAATAATAAATTTTCATTTGTTTTTATTAGTTGACAGATGAGATTGAGGACGGTTTTTCCCGTAATCCGGAGATTCGCTGCTAAAAAAAATTTTTTTCTTTCCTTTTAAAATAGTTAACTGCGTTTCAAGCGTTATTTCAACTCATATCTTTCTCAAAAGTAGTTATTTCAAATTCAGAACTACTTTAAATGCATTAAATTTTTTATTTATATATCTGTACAATTACAATTTTTCGCTTTTTTTAAAAATTTTGTTCAATTGAGATTTCGCAGAAAAACAACCTCCAAAAGTAAAAGATTGAGTGATTTTTTTTATTAATGATATAAATTTTAATATAGTAAGTTGAACCGAAAGTGTCTTCTTCGATAAAAGAATTTCAAAAGAAATGTCGAAAAAAAAACGTGATTTCTATCTTATGAAATAACGAAGACGTCTCTCTCTCAGAAAAATATATCTGATTTAATTTAAATTGCAACGCGCAATTTTCATTGGTTAAGAAGCAAAATAAAATTGCATGGTTAAATTTTAATGAAATGAATAAAATGTTTACTCTCAGGAAATACAATTCAAAGTTGAACTATTGTATCAATACTTTGAACCATACTATCATTACCCTGAACCATAATATAGCGTAAATTTGTATCTAGTATCGTGTTATCAAAATTAAATGTACGTTAATATTATTCAACTTAATGCTTTTTAGTTAATTTTAACGATATAATCATTAAGCACGCTCAAGAAATTCATAATTTGCAATAAAAATGATGATTTAACTACACATTCATTGATTTCTTGTATTGAAAGCGAAAACAATTATTAAACACTTTTATTGTCTTTTTTTATAAATTTTATACAATTTTTTGCTGTTTATATTTATTAAATAAGGTATATTTATTTATTGAGCTTTATTTGAGTTCAAAGTTTTCTTCAAACTGAGTAAAAAAACCCAGGGAAAAGCTTAATTAATTGCGATTTATCGCAGAATATTTTTATCCAACTACAATAAAAATATATTATTCTGCGTCAGCACTACAGCCATGTGAAGGTCAAAGTTTTCTTAATTTGTTTCCTCCACAAAAAATGGCTGGGTGCAAGATTTTGAAATCTCTCAACTCCCTCAAGGTTCGAAGATTTTTCTCAGAATAATCCAATCATATTGTATATGTTTGATCACTTTTCTTCGCTGAAAAGGTTCTGAATCTTCACATCTATTTACATGTTCTTTCTATTTAATTTTGACTGGATTGATTACTCTTAAAATTCTTGATTGTCTATATTTATTGTATAGTTAATGATTTTAACTAATTCACCCTAACCGCTGTCAAAATGATGCGAAATATATTTAAAAATTTTTTATTAATTTTCTATAAGTTAATTAAGTGTTTAGCTTTCAGAGCTGTATAAAATAATTATCAAAGTTACATCCATCAGATAATTAAAAACATATTCTGTGGTTATGAAATATTAAGCAATTCATCAATGCGATTACTTAAACAACGTTACTTGAATAAGGAAGAAAAAAACAATTTTAAATGCATTAACATTTATCAGTTCTGAAACTTCTTTATTCTATAACTCAGAACTTAAAAAATATGGTACCAGGAAGATTCTCAATTAAGAATGTAGCTCAAATAACAAATATATTAACATTTATCAGTTCTGAAACTTCTTTATTCTATAACTCAGAACTTAAAAAATATGGTACCAGGAAGATACTCAATTAAGAATGTAGCTCAAATAACAAATACATTAACATTTATCAGTTCTGAAACTTCTTTATTCTATAACTTAAAACTTGAAAAAATATGGTACCAGGAAGATACTCAATTAAGAATGTAGCTCAAATAACAACTTCATTATTTTGTTAGAGATTTTTATCTTTTTTCCGTTTTATCTTATTTAATGAAAAGACTGTCTGAATTCTAAATAAGGTTCTATATTCAGTATCCAAGAAGTAACTTTGGTGGAAATGGGAATTATTATTCTAATGGATGACCTTTGTGAAACGTGACTAAAGGAATCAAAACACAGAAGTCAAGCTCAGAGACCTCAAATATATTGCTTTCTTGCTAAATCTCTGGCGGAAGATAACGAAATAAATTCTATTTATGATGCGCTTAGAGGCAAGTTCGTCGCCAAGATGTTTTAATAACTCTAAGAGTCTTGTTTTAAACAAATTAACTAAATGTGTCACGTATTTATTTTTTAGAATCATGTTTTACCTCGAAACCTTCAGTCTGAATCTATTTTTTGTAGAGAGAAACGATTCAAGACGAAGTTCAAACGACGAAGAAATGTAAATTTAAGATTGTTACATTATATTTTTAATTAAATTCAGAAATTTGCAAATAAATACGGCATAAACCTATCAATATTAACGAAAACTGTTAATGTTTCACGTCTCAGGGCATATATATTTTCAAATAGAATTACTTAAGGACTTAAGGACGAAGGAAATTCTAAGAGTATTACTTTATATCAACTTATAGCTTTCTAATTAAATTATGAGATTTGAGAATGAAGAAGACATAAATATATCAATATTAAAGATAATTATTAATATTTCTAGTCTCAAGACTTTATAATATTATACTTTAAAACCGTGTCTAAATTTCTATTTATTTTTTACTAATATTTTTTAAATATTAATAAAA
Organism: Parasteatoda tepidariorum; assembly: GCF_043381705.1. Lineage (NCBI taxonomy): Eukaryota > Metazoa > Arthropoda > Arachnida > Araneae > Theridiidae > Parasteatoda > Parasteatoda tepidariorum. The sequence continues at coordinate 23,058,015 of NC_092214.1, read as the reverse complement.
AAGTTTTTAAAAAATGCAAATTTTTATTAATATTTTTTAAATACTAATAAAAAAAGTATTTAAAAATATAAATTTCTATTAATATTTTCTTGAATATGTTTCTGGTTAAATATTGTATTCTCTGAGTATGGTTATTTTGTCTGATGAACCAACAGAGTTTGATATTTATTACACTAGTATCTATAAATTAAAACATTTCTAGCTTTGCCTTCACACTGTTAGAAATTTCTCGGATAAAATAGTTAAATACCAATTTATTTATTTGTAATTTTACCATATTCTAACAAAACAGTCAAATAACCTTAATTAGATGGTATTAAAACTGTTAACTTTGAGAAAAATCATATTTAACTGCTTTAACCTAATACGGTTAAACAACCAGAATTTTATCGCCCTAACTGGGCTTACCAAACGAAGCCATTTAGTTCCTTGCAGCTGGGTACACATTATAGGCAAGAGGGCTCAATCTCATAACCGACAGAACGGAGGTTCGAATGGCACTACGATTTTTCTTCCATTCCGTTAAGCATATGAATAGTGTTTGCGACCCTGGGCTATTAGAATTCGATACGCTCATTTACACATAGATGACAGCACTATAACGACAACTTCTAGAACATCTCCAAGTCCAGTTCAATTTCTTTTTCATGGTTTTGAAACCATGCTAGTTGTAAGTGGTTAAAAAAACTATATAGTTTTATATTCATGGTTTTTAACCATGCTAGTTGTAAACGGTTTAAAAACCGTAAAGGAAAAAATGTTCTTCACCGTAAATTTTACAGTTATTTGGATGGACAAACTGCTGTCGTTTATTTTACCATAATTTTAGAATGAAAATTCTTAAAGTGCAGTTATAAAAAACTGGCTGCAGTGTGCCCTACAGTACTGCAAAATGATATTAAAGTGATTTTTTCCCATAATTTAATAATATAAAGTAAAAACAGGAATCAATTATTTTTTAAAAATATTTTTTCGAGTCTCGGTTATATGACCACTTTAGTATTAGGTAGGTGTCTGGATTTAGGTTTTGATTTAACGTGATATCAATTCAATATATTTATATTTCTACAGGCCGTTTTTTAAAAATATTATGCAGAAAATTATGGAAAAGGAAGATTCTCTATCAATATTTACTAGCATTTGTTCGCATATTTTTCCAAAACAAAATTGTGCTCAATAAGTTTGTTTCAATACGTTAACGACACAATTGAAAAATTTCATCTGAATCATATACAATAAATCCGAGAGTCATGAGTTTAAAAAAAATATTGCAGCTATTTTGTTTTTCTTCAAATCCTAGTATTTATTGAATTATAATTAAATAAATTGAATATATTATGTATTTTTAAGTAAAATTAAATTGTTAAAAATTAATATGATGATTGAAAACAAAACATTTGAGTCATTTCCATTTAAAATCATATGAATTGTAAGCATTTTTGGGAATGTTCATTTATTTTGCGAAAAAACAACCCTTATTGATCGCTTGAATAGATTTTTTTCTATTATTTTTAGTTTTTAGGGAAAATATTGTAAAATGTTTTAAGCAGAGAATTTTTATCTTGTATTTTTCTTATTCTTTTCGTATTAAAAAAGCACCGTAATAGTTTGTAAAATGATAGTTTTGTATATTATTTATTGTAATAATATACAAAATAATATAGATTTTTTTTAATATTTATTCTATAAAATATGTTTCTCTTATTTCTTGGAAAATAATATTGAAAGTTAAGCAGCATTTAATAAAAATTGAAAGGATAAATACAGGAATGATTTCTCAAAGAAGTTATATAAAATATGTTAGTTTTAAAATTCAAAAGTCCAAAAACAAAAAAGAAAAATATTTGGCGAAAAATGTGAATCAGGTTAGATTCAAATACAAAAGCCTTAGAAAAATCCGTTTTTCCATACAATAATTTGCATGCTTAATTTGATTTCGTTATTTATCATAAAGAACAATTAAAATGACAGAAATTAGACATTATTAAAAAAATGAAGAAACTTGAAGATTCAAAATCTCTATTGACATAAAACAAACTCTGACTAAGAAAAGATCTTTAATCTTCATATTCAACACCTGTAACTCTCTTAAGTCCATGCCTGTGTTTAAAAGGACGAAAAGAATTAACAATAGAACAATAAAAAGGAAGGATAAAAAGCAAATAGGAAAAAAATGGAACTGCTTCTGATCTGTATTTATTGATTGGAAAGATGAGAGCTTGAAAGCTAAATTGATCATTTTTAAGAGTCTCTAAAGTTAAGTTGAAGAGTATTTGTTCCGTGAATTGTATTGACATACTAGAAAAAAAATATGTTGGTAGACTGATCTTCGTTGAAGCGATAATTTTCAAACGTTGTAATTTGCGAGTTCTTTAAGTGGGTATTTAGTTTCGCTTTCCAATACGAAAGAAAACAAAATTCCTTTCTCTTTGTTTATATACTTTCAAGTTATGCTTTGTGAGCATCTTCTGTTGTTAATTAAATTATGTTAAAATGAGATATGGAATTATAATAGTTTGTTCAACTTTTTAAATAAGGAAAGCTTTTTATCCCAATTGTTAATGATTTAATAGGGACAGTGGTATAAGCAAGTTCTCTAAGACACTGTTTCGATATTATTTATCAAAGCATGTCAGCGTCTTTTAAAAAAGTAGTTGATAAAGAAGCTTCTACTCAAATTTATAGAAGATAATTCCGTATAGAATTAGAAAGAAAATTTCATGAAAAGATATTGAAACATTTAAATAGTTCACACACTGTCAAAACCTTTAGTGCATGTTGAACTATAATACAGCACAAGTTTTCTGAAACCTTAATATGGGGCTAAGTTAAACTCTACAATCGTATTTTATTGTTATTAATACGATACTATAATTCAACTTGAATGGCAACTTGCTTCAATCTAACACCTTATTGAGTTTGGACTTGGTTTGCACCATATTACGTTTTAAGATACACATATTATGATTCAACGTTGAACCGATTTTTTCTTAGATTGTTCTTATAAAGTGTAATTACTTTGTGGAATTAAAACACCGCAATACGACTTTTTGGCATAGTTAAAACAATTTAGTTTACAAATTTTTACGTTTTAAAGGCTTGTAGAACAAAATCAGTTGTAAATTACGGCTTAAAAAATTAAATCCTCTTCCCGTAGGAAATAATACCCTCTAATTGCAGGTTTTATTGTTGGAGAAAGTTGATAGATTTTGTTTGTATAACTGCCATATTTCTATAAAAAAAATTGAAGAATAAATGGACAGATTTTCTTCGAGCTTACTTTTGGAGACCTTCTAATTTTATAAACGCTTATATTTTTGAGTATAGTTTTTCAAATATTTTTTATCACCTATTAATTCCATGATGAAGGGATTTTTACAAATAAAATTATATTTTATTCCCTAACATCGCATTTAATACAATTCTTTAGAAACAATATAATAACATTGTAAAATAGGCTGGAAAAAATTAAACTGTCTTTGAATATTGATTTTTAATGGCTGTGTTAGAGGGTTTTTTCTTCTTTTATTTTTGCAACTCGCAATAAAATATGACACAAGACTTATAGTAGAAGGCATAAAAAACAACTAATGTTAAATCCTTAAACTTTCACGTAACTTAGTCAAATTTATTTTCTTTTTAATAAAACTATTGTTACAACTGTCTTAAAAACTCATAACAACATTTAAAATAAAGTTGAACTTAATATAACGTGTTCAGGGCTGAAAGCCCATATATATCGAGACGGAAAAGAGTAAAAACTGGTAACAAATAAATTTCATTTTTTAGTTTTTTTTCGGGAATAATAAAAATCCATAACTACCAATTGTTTTTTACGGATGCAATTTTTATATTGAATTGCTTCTTCACCGTGAAAAATTTCCTTACAGTGAATTGTTATTGTTGAGAATAGATCGACTCCTTCCGAATATTATCTAATATTGAAATAGTTCATCTACCAGTATTTTCTCTTTTCCGTCCCACTTTCAGGCCTGAACGTGTTTCAACTGATTAAGCCTAACCATTTTCGAAGCACCTCATTTTATCTTACGGTAATACGTACTTGGTTTGCGTAGCTAAAGTGTATATATTCTATTGTTGGCTTAATTGTGGCAAAAAATAATAAATTTTACAAATGGTTTCCATTCTATAGTTGCATATTTACCCTTTGTATTCGTGAATTTACTCTCACTCACCAAAGCTATTTTACCGTTCCTGTCTGCTCTTAGCTTCTTTAGCAAGGAACCATATCGACCTTACATTATTAAACGATACTGCTCATTTAAGACAAAAGGTATATTTGGAGGCATGTGAAATTCAAAGTAATAATTTGCAAGTTGTGTTTAACAAAATATGGTTAACAAATTGTAGTCTTTTTATATAAAATTTTTTTCTTCATTGTCCTATTTATTTATTACATTCGTCCAACAAAAGTTTCCAAAAAAATAACAACTATGTGGGCTTAACATGACCATAAAAGATTAGAGTTAAATGTGTAGTCTATACAAAAATGAAACAAGTTATTGAAGAGATACCCTCATAAATCTCCAAAATTTTGAAAGACAATGCGATTTGTGTGGAAAATAATCCATGAGAAAAAAATTTATAACTTTTAAATACATTTTCCCCGAATATGTAAGAATGATTTAATAACCACAATTGAATATTCGATTGTTTTCATCCTCTACAAAAGTACCTCTGTCAGTCGAGGCAAATAAGAAAGTATTTGAGTAAAGTACCTTTATTCCCTTTGCCTCAGCCCAAACGTAGATCATTTTATAAAGCACCAAATTATTTCCTTTGTGCTTGTTACTTTTTTTTACTTCACTTTGCTTTTCTATTAACATAAAAAATTACCCCTACCCATATTGATACTAAAAATGATCATCAAATTTCAGCTTACCTGATCTATAAAGCAAGTTGTACTTGTGAGCACGGTTTGTTGTAGAGCTTGCTAGTGATGATGCACTCATAGCAATAGCAGAATCAGAATCACTATGGTAACCAGATATATCAGTGCAGCTGTCATCATCATCGCCAAACTCTTTAATCAGATCTAGTATTTGCTGACATCCCTGAGAAAATCTCATGAGAGCTGATGCTACAACTGCATTTGGGCTGACATCTTTTACTTCTTTGCGAAGCTGGGTAAACTGGAATAATGCATCTTTATCCATCTCAATCCTTTTCTGTAGGATAGCTAGCAACGTATTCATAGACTGATTATTCAAAGTAGGTTCAATTACATTAAGAAGTGTCTTATTTTTTATAAGCCTTTCTTGTATTTCTTCTTGATGTAAGCTGAGTTGCCTTTGATGGCTCGCCTTTATAGGGGCTGGTCCATGTGACAAGGATGTTGTGATTGGTTGTTTGGAAGCTAGGCTTAACTCATCCAGCTTCTGAACAGCACACTTATAACGATGGATTACTCTTTCGAATTCCAGCTTTAGAGCCTCGTGTAAATTCATCAAAGTATTTCCTGAAGTTCCGACCATACCATGTTGACCAAGGCCTTTAATGGACTTTTCTAATGATTTTTTCCTGGTGCTGATCAATTTTCTCATCCTTGGCTCTGATAAAACAATTACCTAAAAACAAAAATAACTGTTAGCTTTACATTTCCTCTATTTCAGCATTTATCAAGTATTATACCCTATATGAATATAAGGTATTAAATAATGTAGTAAGTAAAACAAAGAAGAAAGGTCTATTAGCTTTTGTAATCCTAAATATTATGGACCTCACTCGTGATAAATCACCTTTAAAATTAAAATTGTATAATTTTAATGTAAGATGAAATTCGGGGATAAACGCTAGGCTTATCGAGCTTACCCTTTTGCAGTAAATAAAAACTACGGCTTATTTAGTAGCTAACATACGACAATCATATTCACAGTTTTAGAAAATTTATAATAAATAAATACATACAATGAGAAGCAGAATTTCCGTTTTTAGTACTTATACGGCCCCAAACATGAAATATTTTCGTCTGTGCATTTTCTAAATATTTGCATTTTCAAAAATTTATATAAAATTGCCAAAATAACAATTGTTTGAAAAAATTGAAACACATATATTGATATATTGCTAAAAATGCGATTGTTTTCTAAACGAAATGTTTTTGCAATGAAGCCATAAATTGATCCTAATGAGCATGAAACTATGTATTGTCAGTAAACAAACAAACAAAAAAAATGGATAAATAAATAAATAAATAAAACTTTAGCAGTGAAAAAGCAAATAAGGAAAATATCTTCATGTACTTTTAAAAAAAAATCAGTTTACCTTAACACCAAAAATGCTGGCAACTATACATCAAAACTTTTTACAGTGCACATTTGTGTCAGTCAGCTTATTATTTTCTTGTAAAAAAAAGATAAGAAAACAATGTTGCGTAATCAGTCCTAGAATTTTCGATGCATCCACCGATAACAGTGCTGACGAAATTATCCTCGGTGGTAAATATATCATGGGTGTGAGTCCCCCTGCCGTTCAGCAAACCGTGGGAGGGTTTCGTAGTTTTCCTCTCTATGTAACGCAAATGCGGATTAGTTCCATCAGAAAGTCCTCCACGAAGGCAAGTTTCTCCCTATATTTGATACAGGATTTCCCTTGTCTTCTGGATTGGGTTCAAAATTACAGGGCTACAAAGTTGAACACCGGAAGTCGTAAACTCAAAATTGGATCGGCTCAACGACTGTGATAAAATGAAATAAATCCATATCAATGTCAAATAAGCAAATTTTAATTTCAGTGCTTTCCCATTTTATATGCGCAAGTACTCAGTTTTTAACCATAAATACAATTCAAATTTTCATCATTTACATTTACTAACTACTATTACGCTTTTTATTTGAATTGTAGCAAGCGAAAGATAATATTAAATTTACATTCACCGTTGAGAATTTTTTAGTAACTCAAAAATATAGTATAAAAGCATTTTGCACTGAAAAGGTAAATTATTGTATATTTGGGGGAGAACACAAATTTATGTTCCGATAAAAAGCAAAATTTTCTCCTCTTTATTTATGACAGACAATATCAAGTGCAAAACCCTTTTCCTTATAAGTAATAACAATATATATGGATATCCTCAAACTGACATCATCAATAATATATGTATATCATATGGATAAGCTTACTAACATTGCAAAAATTTCATACTTTATGCCCATTTATGAAGGGGAAAAAATGAGTTGAAGAATATATATATTGTACTCTTAAGTTTTTATATCTAATTTTCTATATATAAATGTCAGATAAACTCATAATTATCTGGATTAAGTAGTCTGATGGGATTCATGTGTTTCAGACATTTTTTTGTTCTTTTTCGTCCTAGTGTAAAATTGTGTAGTTTTACTTTTTCTCAAAAGAAAAAATCATCTATTCATTTGGCCACATTATGTACCCCCTAATAAGCCTATAATTATTTCCTCTGGTAAGGTACACTAGTATCCGGTAATATAATACGTGGTACGATATAAATATTATGAGTCAATATTAGGGAACGATATTGGGCCATGTGTTGAAACAGAATATTGACTTCAAATTTCCTCATTTTAAAGCTAATAAACACACTATTATGTATATACATGCATATTAAACTTGATTGTCATTGTGTACTCCCTAATAAACCAATAATTATTTTCTCTGTTATGGTAAACTAGTATCCTGTAATATAATACGTATTCCAATATAAATATTATGAGTCAATATTAAGGAACGATATTGGGCCATGCGTTAAAGCAGAATATTGACTTCGAATTTCCTCATAATTATTAATTATGAGGAAAGATGAATTATGAGTTAATTTGCTAAGTAATTTTATTTATAAATCATTTATAAAGTAATACATCTATGACTTTTCGAAAACTACTTTCGAGACTTTTCACACAGGTAAACTCTTCTCTTTTAACTTCTAAAGTATAGCTTAAAAACACTCTTTTTTTCGTCTTAAATGAACATTTCTTATTCACAAAGGCCATCAGTGTTAAAATAGTGAAAAGCTTTTTGTCTGAAATATTTTATTTTATTATTTCATAGCTTTGAGAAAATCTTTCGAAACTTGGCAGTAATGAGTCATTAAATATGAATAATTTTCTGCTCACTTTCCTCATAAATTTCACTTTTTTATACCTTTTCCTATAAAGTGCTTTCACTTAAACTAGCTCAGTTCAAAAATGGATCATTTTGTTTCTTTTTAAGTACAAAGTAATTCTCTATTACGACGAAAAAGATAAATAGCAATATTTAAACAACTCGTTTTAAAATGCTATTTGATGCATAATTGAGAAATAAATATTTGATCAAAAGTATAGAAATGCGCATTCAAAAAATTCAAATTTGAAATACTTCGGACTCCTAAAAGTCTCCATCAGAAGGAAAAATAATTTTACTTTCTTGGTGTTAATTTACGAAAAATTATAAGACTGCTATTTCTTAACTAAATAAGTAACAAGCTCATATTTTTTTAAATGTTTGCTAAATTTTATTTATTGAAATACTTTCTACTGAACCTAGATACTAAATTTTTAACTCAACGCTTGATTGCATTTTTTAAACTCGAAATTTGAAAAAGACTTAAGATAATTTCAAAATTATAGTTTCAAAATTATAGTTTAAAATTTCATAACTAGGGCAAAAAAAAGCAAAAATGTGTATTAGTTACACAATAAATTAAGAAATTGAGTTCATATAAAAATCTCTTTTAGGTTAACATGATGGAAGAAGAATAACTTTAATGTCTTAACTTTTAAAATTTGAAATATCAAATTTAATAAGTGTGTCCTAAAAATAATGTCATTTAAACCCTTTAATGTCAATTGTCCCTTTTAAGGGCGATTCTAAAAGGGTATCATAAGATCTCAAATATTTCTTTACGTGAATTGCAGGCGTAATTTTCAATAACTTTTATGGCGAGTATTTAACTTTTATATCAGCGAGTATCAAACTATGTTTCTTGCATCAATTCTAAATGCAGATTTTTCTTTTTATCTTCAAATCCAACATAACAGTAGTTTTACACAACTTTTATGTTTGCTTAATTATTAGCTAGTTATTAGCTTGTATCCAGAATCTATTTCTCAAATAAAAGTTGTAAAGTTGTTTTTTTTAGGGGAATCACTTTCAATTCTGGTCTTAATAGTATTGTGTATTTACATAAAAGATCAAAAAAAATTTTAAATTTTTCAGCTTTTTTAAATGAAACCAAAGAAATTCACACGATATCACTTGAATCGTAGACATTAAAGTAAGTCTGTAGTAAGACTAAATTGAAAATCCACTTGAATTGTAGACATTAAATATTAATTTGAAAACTAAGACTTCTCTGAGTCGAAAAATTATTTTAAATTTTTCTAAGTGAAATAATTAATTATATTATTTAGTTAAGAAATAAATTTATTTTATTTAAAAACTGAGTAACTTAATAAATTGTTAAACTTAGAGCAAAATAGTTTTTAAACTTAGTGCAAATATTTTAAGAAACGATAGACATTTTTGAACTAAATTACTTGAATTGTTTAACACATTTTATGAAAAATATTTACATGATTAAAACATTGCTCTGGATTTTAGTGATCAAATCAAAATGTATTTAAGTTCGCTTAACATATAATACATAATGAAATACACCTGCAGTTAAAATTTTAATTCACAGACCAATATTTTTGTGTATTTCATAATATTTTTTTTAATTTGACTCCTATTATGGAAACGGGTCATTTTACTCGTAAATTCATAATTCATTTAACTATGTGACAGTGTGTTTTAAAATAATTAATTATTTTAAAAAAAGAAGAAAACATGAAATTAAAAACGTTCTTAAAAATATTAATTATTTTTAATTTGAAATTACGTATCATAATTTGTTCCCCAAATGAATTTCAAAATATTTAAGCATATTTTTCAATTGCAAGAAAATTCTTGAATACAAATATAAGAAAACTTTAATTAAAGCTTTTGCTTAAAATTTAATTTATTACATAAAGTAAATAATATAGAGTCTCAACTCTCAAGAAAAAATACCACTAATTAAGTATCAGTACTAGAGCTTTAAAAGAATTTTGAGGGAAATAAAAAAAAAGATATTATTCAAAAAAATTTATCGGATATTTTGCTCGATATTCGCTGAGACCTATGCATTATTTTTTGTTTGAATCCATCATTTAGAACTGATTTTATAAACTTAATCTATTTTAAGAAGTTTTCCCTGGAAAAATAAAAATTATTATTTATTAAAACAAAGCGATGATTTTGTTCAATCTGCCGGCAAAGGTTAAAAAATTAACACTGAGCTTGGAAAAAAGCAAAGAAAAAGAAAAAAAAAGAAAGAAAGAAATTGTTTTATTTTTCTGTAATTAATGATTTCTACTAAAACTTGTTAATTATGATAATTAAAACTTCATTGTTCAAAATTAACCAAAAATTAACAAAACTTTAAGATTTGATTCTTGCTACAAGAAATTGAAAGAACTGCAAATCTTACCTTCAATAACTTCTTGCAAGAAGCCACAATAGGATGATTCACATCAAGTGTTAGCATATTCATTGGGGATTCTTCTTGCTGCAAAGCAAATACTTTAACCATCTGCATTACTACACTATCAGGACGCAAGAGTTTAAGAGGTATCTCAAGACTATCTGCAAGAAATACTCTAGCATATAAAGCTTCTAGAATACCAAGGGTATGAGGAATATTATCCACGAATAGTTCAACCGGTAGCTCACCGAGGATTGCTTTGAATGTACTATAGTTTAACCTATTGATGAAATTTGCAGCTTCTCTATAATGCTGATTCTCGTATAGCAGCAGAACTCTTCGAATCGCTACACCAGGGCTTACATCAGCAATTGTCATACTACCAACCCTGCTTTCGACGTCATCACCATATCCTTTTGCCCAGTCATTGGTTCTCCAAGTCATTTTTTGGATATTTTTTCTACTATGTCTTTCAGGGCGAATTCTATTACCTCGGTCGATAATAGCATGCCCAGCTTGTTTATAAGTCCATGTAGTAAAAGCCGCTGGACGGTCAATACGATGCATGTTGTTTTTTTTAAAAGCAAAAACACTATAATAGCACTCAATTTATATTATAAATTGGGTAACACTATAATAATAAAGAAAGAAATATCCCTTGCTTAAAACAAAATCTCCTAAGATGGCAAATTTTTCTCAAACACAATTAAGAATCATTCACGACTGAGCAAAAGTCAGAGAGAAGACGCAAGTGAAGAGTTGTTTTGTTTAGAATGGTAAGAAAACAGTTAAAAAAAATAACGGGGACACTTTGACTTGCCTCTTTACCTAGTTGAAAAGCTTGCAATGTTTGGGTACTCAAAAGTCTCGTTCAGATATTCGAAAACGAATGAAGGGCACGAGGTCTTAAGCGAAATACGTCAGTGGGTCAGTAAGATGGCTTATTATCATGATGTGGAGGAGCAGAAGCGCTTGAGGTAGGTCCAGATCTTTGAGAACAAATGGCAGGGGGGACGGAAACGCCCCTACCGGTTGCGGCGATCTCAACTAGATATTGGTTTATCGCCTCTAATTATTCGAACATTTTTTTCTTTGTCAGCGAGTGTTGAGATGCTTCTGCTCATGTTTTAAGAAAAGGGGAATGAGTCTTTGGTAATGACCTCAAAAATGAAGGTCCGGGATGCTCTGGAGTGCCAAGAGGCTTTTGGAGTAGACATAGGTAGAAACTAAGAAGGGATTGCCTGACAGATTTTTCATTCAAACCTGTTCTTTGTCCAAGGTGACGTAATTTTAAGTATCACACCCATCAAAAGTGATGTTCCTTTGAAGCAGAACTAAGCGAGTTTTTCGAATGAATGTTATTGGAAACATTCGATGCGTAGAATATTATGATGGATTTTTCTTCCTTTTGTTTTTTCTTCGGCTTCTCATCGTTGGAAGTTTGCGGGAAGAAAGGATGGGCTTATTTGGACGATTAAAATTCTGCTCGTAATAAATAACTCTTCCACTATTATTATTGATTATTGAAAAATAATATATATANCCACGGATATTGTTAGAATCTCTGAATTTTATTCATTGACTATTACGTTCGTTGAATGTAAATGCCTTGACTTTATCCGTTCCCTTCTCTCTGTGTTTTTTAGTAATCTATTTAAATGCAACAATTTATTAATGTCTATTATTGTGTCTTAAACTAAAAGAAAGAACACGAAAAAATAGTATTGAATTGCGGTGCTTAACCGGAAAAATCTGTCAATTTGGAAAAAAAAATCAATTCTATGCATATTTGCATGGTTTGTTGCAACAGTTGCATGGTTTGTCACATCTAAATAAGAAAAAAACTTGAATTAAAATGAGCTGCTCTTTATTAAGCTCTTTTTTCGTACATCTAAATCATCAAACATATTGTTTTAAATTACATACTACAATAAGTGTTTTACAAAGTTCATTTTTCAAAATATATCTCAACATTTGTCATTTTTCTTAATTATCAAGACAAGCAAACATTATGGAGTTGAGTATAACATATCATTGATTAATTTACATAGTTTATATTTTTTAGAACATTTCTTGAATAAATATATATTAATGTAAAGTATAATATATTTTTTCTGTATAGCAATGCATTTTGCTGCATTTACATCAAATCATGTCATATGTCATCAATCATATATATATATATATACATTACCATCAGTGTGTTAAATGCCAGTTCTTAATAAAATGCTAAGTCATTGACAAAATGATGCCTGGAGTTTTAAGGCAAAGTGTAAAACATGAGAATTATCATATACTTCACTTAAACATTTTATAAAATAAATGGGCAATATGTAAAATATTAATCCTTCCACACTTTACCGGTTGATTTTAGGCAGTCTATTCAACACGTAAACACAGAATGCCTACATTGCGTCATGTTTAAAAAATGTTTATAACTCTGACCATAGTTCTTAGAAATTTCACATTTTACTGATATTGTGTAAAAAAAAAAATAAGTCAATGAAAAAAAATTTAACTTTTTATAAATCAACAAATTAAATTAAGTTATTTTTTTTGTCAAATATAACTACATTATTCAATTTATAATTAATTATAATTGATCGCGTAAATTTTCCAAGACTTACTTCAGTATATGGCAAGTATTCGCCTGGAAAACTTTTTCATTATAAAAAACTTTTTGATTTTCTTTTACAAATAGAAACTTCTACATTGTAAGCATATATGTGTGAACCAAACTTTCTATGTTATAAGAAATAAATTTCTTGTATATTAACAAAATAAATTATAAATAGATCTTACCAGTACAAATAACAAAATATATTACATAAAAAAAATTCCACTAAATTATAAGTTAGAAACAATCTAACAACTTATGCATATAGATAACAAACTAATTCTTACAACATATTTCTCATGAAGCACTCTCATTCTTTGCATATTTTAACAATGTACACATTCTCAGATATTATGTGCTTAAACAAAATATAATAATTCATACAGGATAAAAATACTCTTTATCTGGGCTGTCAAACTTTTATACTATGTCTATTCTGTGCATGATATTGCATTTCAAACATGTATTTGAAACTATATTCTCAATTCTACTTTAAAATTTAAACTTCTGACGAATTTTACGTCTGTTTTCGATAGATGGATGTATAAAATTTATTATTATTCATGTCATATCTTTCACTACTTTGAATAAAAAATAGTTCTAGACGGAGAGAAGGAATTTACGGAAAGTACTTAATGGACATTTTTTTATAGTTTTGAAACTTTTTGATTTTCTTAGAATCGTTCTATTCAATATCTAACGTACTTGAAATGTTATTTACATGTGCGAATAGGCGAAGTTATTTTAACATAAATTGATTATAGTTACTAAAGAAATGCTTCGAAATTTAATTAGAGAAAACTTTATCTTTAAAAGTCGATGAAAAGTAAAGGATTACAATAAATATTAAGCTTGATGAAATTATAAAGGTAATTAGAAAGTTATGATTAAAATATTATAATTAATACTAATAATGAAAATGCTAAAAATGTAGAAAAGTTTAATCCTCAAGATTTACTGAATTTTAAATAATAGTTTGAGTATCAAAAATGATAAACGATTAAAATTATAATTATCAAAACGATTAAAATTATCAAAAATGATAAACGATTAAGCGAGTACGGAAAAATATTTGATTTAAAGAAATATATAATAATGAGCATGCTGAAGTTTTGAAAAATGCATAAATCTCATGTCAATATTTAGTTGTTTTAATGTTATCATTTATTTTAAAGCAAGGTCGAAAACGTGATGAAGTTTCCAATTAAATTTCATAAATATTAAGCTGTAGCGGATACCATTAGAGAAAAAATAATCAATAGAAATCCTAGTACATGTACGTAAATATCTCACTTTTTTTTCCTCGCATAAACTATTTCGTAATATTCCAATTCACTTCGAATTTGAAATATTGATCTCTCTATTAGTATTGAATAGATGGAGTTTTGATATAAACTAGTTTTGTTCTGAAAATTCCCTACAACTGTATTTTAACACTGAAATTTGATACATACCAGTATATCAAAAATATATTTCGAAATTTTCTTCTTGCTTTGTTTAAATTGAAATAAACTCAATCCAAAATAATATAAAAAATTTGTTGTTTTTTCTTAAAATTTGTTTTTTCTTCAAATTAAGCTCTCAAACTCAAAAATTTAAAAATTAACATTCTGAAAATTTCCATAATTTGCCTTTAGCATTAGTATACAAAAATATCCTGAATAAATATTTAAAAAAAAATTACCTGGCATCTGAATAATTGGCATATTTAAATCGATTAGTAAAAAAGGAAAAGCAAATAAATCTTAAAAATTCTGCAGAATAAAATATAATATTTTATATTTAGTAAAAATTTCTACATTATCGCTAAAATATTATAATTTTTTGATAGAACAAGAAAAAATTTCAGAAATATAAAATTAAAAAAAACTATAAACTATTATCATTTAATTTTAGAAAATCAGAAAATGGTTTTTGAGCAGTGCTATAATACTTAAATTTTACTTAGTCGCTTGATATTACGAATAAATTTCTTTGCATTTAGCAAGGAAAATATTTTCTTGAAGAAAAAAAAATCCAAATCGAGTAAAATTCAAGATAGGTTGCAAAATTTATTGGAATTCTTTCTTTCATTCAAACGGCAAAATGGAAGAAAAGAAACTTGCGTAAAGGTAAAACTTTCTCTTAGTGACAAATTTCCTTTCAATTGTTAAGCACCATTTCAAAATAGGAAGCTAGTTAAGATATTGACCATGTTAGAAACTTTCTTTACACTATTCTAATGGCAGAAACGCTTTTGTTTACCAATTGCAGAATTAAAAATGCTTTAAGTTCTAACTTTTGGTTACATTGATCAAGATTTAATTTACCCAATTTATAGTTAGCAACTACCACTTACGTACTATCAGTGTAAATCTTACTGGGGTAAAATTAAAATAAAAAATCTACTTGCTCTAATCTAAACTAATCTTAAACTAATTGCTCAAAAGCTAAAAGATATTATTAAAAATAATTTAATTTAGAATTCATTCAAATAAAATTATTTTCCAAGTTCATTATTTGTCGAGATTTTATGCGGAGAAAAAAAATCCGGTAAAATTACCGTACTGCATGGTAATGACATTTCTGCTAAAAGAAATCTGGTAATAAAAAACAAACTATAAGGTATTAAAATCATATGTTTGACAATTTCTCCGTTCATATGGTAACAGCTTAGATGAAGTTCTTGTTTTCTGAATTTCAATTCTTATTACCACACATTCAAGAAAAAATTCATAACTACGAAGAAATTTTAGCTGAATTGATTTTGCGCCATTCTTTAAGGTATCATGATAAAATTACCGAATTTTATCACATATTATAAAACCATACTTTATTATTAATTTTGCCAAAATCATTACCAGAGTTCTTTGGTAAGCTCAGTGTATGAGGAGACAAAAAAAATTACATTATATATTTTAAAGTATTGTACTTCAATAATAAATTTCAATCCGTTTTATTTCCATTCTCTTTGATAATTAATTTAAAGCATTTTAATTTCATTTATTATGATAATTAATATCAGTTACTTTGATTTTACTTTATCGTGATTATTGTTTACTTTATTGTGATAATAGTTTACTTTACTGTGATAGTTATTTTCAGTTGTTTTGATACCAGTTTACTATAATAACTAATTTAATAACTGAATAATCAATCAATAATTAAAAATTTAGATATTTTTTCCATTTTCTTTTTCAATTCACTGCAATTATTAATTTTAAGTAGCTTTCGATTTAGTTTTATTTTAATATTAAATTTATCTTAAATAACGAAAAAATGAGCTAGCTTATATTTAAGATAATAAGATCTAGTTTCTTAGAACAATACCGAGTATATGTCAAACTAACTCTAGTAGCTAACTCACATTTCTATAATGAAGAATATTTATGGATATTTGTTGCTATTGTATATTAATGGGGTACACAAAAATATCTTTCCAAAATTTTAATTACAAGGGTTTAGAAATTGTTTGTTTAAAACGCTATTTATTTGAACATTATTATTTTAGAAAATAAAAAGAAGCCGTTTTAAATCCTGGATATTAATTTTGAATTTATTGTTAAGATATATGCTATTTTAATCGTTGAAAATAAATCGAAATTAATAATAATATTTTTTAATTAAATATATAAGACTTCATACTGATAGAATGTTCATTTAAGACCCACAAACTAGACAGCATGCATGTTTGAAATCTTACATATTACATGATTGTATTAATATTATACATCCGCTATTACTCAGTTGCTTATGCTGTAAAATACATATTGTAAAGAAGAAGAAAAGATTTTAGAAGTTCTAAATAATTTTTTTTTAAAATTTCTCCATTAAATTTAAAAATTAAAGTATTGTTGATGGAGAACGAAATTGAACTTTTAGTTTAAAGTAAGATATTCATATCTTCTAAATCAGTTTCGTGAATTTTATGGGGAATTTTTATGGCATTCTGAATAAATCTCATTTCTAAACAGAAAAAAAAATTCATTAAAAATGCATCTACATTTGAAATGCAATTATTCAAATGATTTTTTTCATACAAAGAGGACATTCATTTCCTTGTAAAATACATGTCAGAGTTCTTTCATTAAATATACAAGTATTGAATGGATTTATAGAAAATGGCATTATTTTAAAAAAAAGCATCTCTTAGCAAATTAAAAACATTGTCTTCTGATATAATAAAATGACTTTGCTATAATTCCTAGGTAATGAACAAATATATTTAGTTCGTAAATATAACAAAATTAACTAATTTATGACATAAGATACTTGCTTGATCTCTTAAAATTATATTACTCTTTTGATATTAAAACATTGTTGGAAACTAATCCTTAAATAAATAACTGTATAATTTGTAAGAATATGTATGTATGAGTTATGGATTGGTCCCAAGAGGTTAGTGTCATTTTCTATATGTTTCAGCTGCTTATAAATTTCATATTTTACCATTATTATTAAAGCAGTGTTATTTTTCCATTTAGATTTTTTTTACATAAAAACGACTCACTTGAAATTCCAAGGTTGAGAACCGAACCAAACTTTTGATAAAACTGCGAGTCTTAAAAGTAATTAATTAAATTTATGCATCATTAAAAAGATTTTTTATTTTGATTTATATTTTTGCAACAACATGACTCGACTCCATAGTAAGATTTCAGCAGATTTGAATAATGTTAAATTTTACGCAGTTTATAATATTTTGTTCTATTAGCGTCTAAAGCTGTAAAAAGCTGTTTCTAGGTAGTTTCAACCTTACTGACTTGGATAATCTTGTAATAAGGAACATTATTTCTCCAAAATTAAATATATATATATATATTATATAGCTTTTAAAAGCTGAAAAATAATATGGTATTTTAAAAGCATCTTTTTGTAACGTTCATGTAAAAACTTAAATCATAAAGTAAATAAGAAAAAGGTGTATCGAAAATATCTCTTACTATTTCTTAATAAATGATAACTTAACTAAGAAATGATAACTGATTACGAACTTTCTTACTAATGTTTAGATAATGATAATCAAATAACCATAACAGAATAAAAACCACCTGATAATAAAATGCATTATTCTCCTATTTCTTCGATCCTTAAATATACAATAAGGTTAATTAAACATTTTAGTTAAATTAATGAAAAATTTTAATCAAACATTTTAATTATATTAATTAAACATTTTAATTATATTAAAGAGCAAGACGTGAATTCCGGAAATGAAATTATGAATAAGTTATTAAGCAATGATCTGATACGAGATTTCAAAGATTAAATACTACGTATAATTCTTATATCTAATCATTTAAATAGCTTCTTACAGACATTATAATTTTATCACATTTCATTGTTTTAAAATAAGCTTCAAAAATCTAATATATTATAAAGACTTTTAATTGCTCAACTTGGTTTGGAAGAAGACGCAGTCAAGAATGCTAATAAAAATCTAGTTTCCTTTGTAATGCTAAGCTATTGCTAAGATAAAAGTACTTATCTAACCAACTTACTTCTAGCTAATCTTGGCTTTTATGTTAGTAGACTCCGAGTTTAAAGAATGTATTTAACCAAAGATTTTAGTTTTAAAATTAATAAATTTCGATTTTTTTTCATACTTTCATTCTATTACGGACGGTCCTAAATTAGACGAACAGTTTTCAAAAATGAATATCTGGAAAACGATGAAAAGAATAAGAGTAAAAAATAAAGTTTTGCAGCAAATTTATGAGACATGGCATAGTTTACTCTTTTTAGAATTCCTATTTTTAGTTCGAAATATTTCCGTCAGATGCCGCTGATGATTATAATCCTGTAAAACAAAGAGGAAAAAAGGAAAGGAATCGTATCACAATTTCTTGAAAGAAATTAAAATAAAATTAACATTTTCGGAATGACAATATTCAATCACCAACGCGTGTTGTAATCAGAGGACAAAAACACACATAAGAAAGAACAGTAGAGATATTTACAGCGCCATCTGTCGATATATTTATTCCAATGGAACCTATAGCACTGTGAAGAAAACTTATACCCTGTCAGAAGTATTTGACTTACAAGGTTTAATTTATTGCAGGAATTGTTAGTTTTCAAACCTTAAGAATTTTTGCAAACTTTTTAACTTATTATAAAATTTATTATTTGATAAAATTTTAATTTCAGTCATGCATAAATTTCTTAATAGACTTTGTTAGAAGCAATAATGATAATAATATGTATTATGATATCGTTATTAAAAAAGTTTCGTACAAAATCATTGTTAATTACAATCATACAAAACTTAAAACTTAAACATCGAAGGCTTTTTGCAAGATAAGATTTAAAATACCGGGTGTTTGAAAATTGATCGATGATTTAAAAATGAATCAAAGAGAAATTACAGGACATATAAATGCATGATTTTTTCTGCATTCTGCTTAGGAACCAGAAAATTTATTCATGTCAAGCTTCGAAGTTTGTCAGCAGATGTCACTGCCAAACATAAAAACGTTTTAATTATTGTTTTAAGAGCAACCACCATTAGCAAAAACAAAGTTACGCAGTCTGAGGACAAAATCAACATACACCCCTGTAAATACTTTAAGTCAAACGGTCCAACATTCTGACAGTCAGCAGAAAGCATTTTTATAGTTCAGTCAGCACCGCCATCTGTTGATGAAATTTGCGACTAATTTTGAGTATTTCTTTCATTTTTCGTTAATTTTTTCACAAATCTTATGTCATTGAGATACCCGGTAAAACAATTAATTTAAAATATAAAAAAGATGCTGAATCGCAAAATATTTTTGTGCTGGATGTCCAGCGAATGACTGGCTGATTTCTAAGTTAAAATCTTGCTGACAATGGGGAATAGATGAGCGAAACAGTAGGAATGTTCATTGCGAAAGCTGTAAAAGTTTTAAACAGAAGTTCTGGTATTTCGCAACAAGGATTACTAATAGCCATCAATGATTAGAACGATCAGATTTAATTTTAAGCGTAAAAGGAGTTATTCGAGCAGAATTAGAAGGATTGATCCGTGTACATTATTGAACTGCACGTGTACTGAACAATTGATCACAGTTTTACAGCATTTCTATACTTTTCAAAAATTCTGTACATTATACAGCCCCATCTGTTAGCAACTTTTGCAACTAAATTCCAAAATTTCTGCATAAAATTTTCAGAGCTTTTAAATAGATATACCATTTGTTTAATTCCTTGATCATCCTTTATTTCCGAAATTTTTCAATCAGTCAATCAACCGCTGGATACTCTACAATATTGCATTATTTATTTTTTTTCAAAATAAGTAATAAAATTTTACGAAAATAAAAATAAATTTTACTGGAAAAGTTATGCAAATCTCAATATGTTTTTAACTGCTGAAATATTTGTTATAGTTTAAAAATAAAAATTTTTTCTGATTTCTTAAAATTCTTTCATTTACATTTTAACCATATATTTTCGAACATTTTTAAAAAACTCCCTTTATTTTTCAATTCAAATAATTTTTATATTCTTCCTTTTGATTTGTTTAATTTTTAAAAAAAATATAGAAAGTAGTAGATAGCTGTTATAAACGCAGAATAAAAATCTCACACGTTGTTCACAAATTTCCATTCCCTTCATTTAAATTAAAATACATATTTTTTTGCAAATAGTAAATAATAACTCACTAATACCGTCCTTCCAATCCACCTTCTTGCAAAAATAAGAGAACCGTTTATGAAAAAAACTTACATATTCAGTTATATAATCAAACTTATATACTCACTTTTTAACCAATTATAAATATAACAGTTCTTGAAAAGAGAGATGTAATATTTCTAAATATTAAGTGCTTCAAAAAATGTACCCAATTAAATATTTTCTAAAACATTAGATGAAGTAAAAGAGTTACCAATTATAAATTAATTCTTAAATTCAAATTGCCTTAGTTATTTATTTTTTTTTTTTTTTGTATGTTTACTACCGGAAATAGTTTGCATGTATATTTGTTGAACTGCAAGGTTCATTAAACAAAAGAAGAAGTTAACTTCTGATAGATGTTTTTATTGAATTAAATTTTTTTTTCGATATTTTAGTGATTATTCATTAAAATAGTTTGATACAGATAGAAAAAAGAGGTATTAATCGAATTAACTTTATTCCTTTCAGACCCATAATACGTTCTTTCGCAATTCTGTCAAGGAGCTACTTACTGCTTCTTTAAAGTAAAAAAAAATTTATTGAAAAGAAATAAGTTACTACGTTATCTAAAAAATTGATTAAGTACCAAAATTAAAAAAAAGAATTAATTTACTATATTGTACATAAAATACAAGCTATTATATCTATTGTATCTTTATAGTGAGAAAGAGATAAAATTTACTTGCAGTTAAAAATATTTGATGACTTCCAAATTTGGTAACTCTTTTTTACATATAAGTAATTTAACACTTATAAGTAATTAATTACTTATAAGTGTTGGTCAGAGATGATGCATAAAATATTTATATGATATTGTAAGGAGAACAATCAAATTCGGTATTTTTATTTGTAATTGCAAAATAGTGCTGCTGTTACAGCCATCTTCAAAACAATTCTGTACACAGCCTCTCACGTATCGGTCTTCATAGTAAAATCCACCACAATGGCTCATACGAACAAGCTCTGTGTCTATGGTAAGTGTACCGCTATCAACTGCGCAACCACGAACTACTAAAGTCTCTCCAGTATCACCTAAAAGTGTACAAAAGTACAAATTATGTACTAAATATAAAAATACATTTCTTAGTTTATTCGTAAGTGTAGTTAAAATTTTAAAAAAATGTAATTAGGAAGTCAAAATTTTTGATGGTCCCATGAAAACATTCTGATGGCTTATGTTGGTTTCAGTGCAATTCATGATGGCCCATTATCATTTGATGGTCAACATCATCCAGAATTTTCCATTATGCGTTCATGGTTTTTGATATGAAAACAAACTTCCATCATTCCACGATGGAAAATGCTACTTTAATACTATGAGAAATACCATCAAGAGATGTTTGATTTTCAAGGACCAACAATCCATGATGAACGCCTATAAACGGGTTTGTGGTTGAATAACGTGGGCGATGCTACTCCACTGCCGTATCTTAGCCATAGGTGCTCACTGGGTAATGATAAGAGAGTAGCAATTCTGGAATTTCTGAGGCCAATGGGAAATAGATCCAAGTGCCCGCCATTAACCAAAGAAAAACAACAACAAAAAACAATCCATGACGATCCGGGATGGTCCATTATGGTTCCAACTATACATTTCTATGATGGTTTAATGAGAATTATTGTTGGTTCAGCAGGAATATACCTTTAAAATAATTTGCTTTTTTAATGTTGGCCCATCAAAATCAGTCATTGTTATGATGGTGGTTCATAATAGTTCCAACATTTGATTTCTTAGAAACTGTGATGGAAATTTCTGATAGTTCAACATGAACAAACCATCAAAATAAGTTTCTATTATTATGCTGAACCATCATAAATCAATCCGTATTCCTACATTGGGGAGATGTTTACTTATGTTGGTTACTATCAAAATATAATGGTTCATGATAGAATTATTGATGGTTATCATCAAGATTATGTTGGGCCATCAATAGAAAAAAATCAAAAATTTTGACTTGGGCATGTAAAAAATAAGTCGTTGTTGGCAATTTTCGTGTTGCTTTAAATTAAAATCAAAATTGCCGCAGTTTTTTTTATGTCATTTTGCATTCAAACAATAAGCCTATAGTTTGTCTAAGGAAAGAACTCTCCTGGTCATGAAGTCTAAGGCGGTCTGCTGCTACGGAAATAAGAAATAGCGAATTTCAAAGAGAGGAGCTTCATTCTCACCAACCCGGGTCAAAATCTGTCTTAAATAATGACCCTAAACTTACTTATAGTTTGTCTATGTAAAGAACTCCCCTATCCATTCGTCAGGCGTAATGGCGGTCACTACAGTTACGAGGTTTAATTATTTCAAGTAGGGGTTACTTGAAATAATTAAACCTCGTAACCGTAGTGACCACCATTGCACCTGACGAATGGATAGGGGAGTTCTTTACATAGACAAACTATAAGTAAGTTTCAATGGAGATCGGTGCTTTCGTGTGGCTGTAGAGCTTCTGATCTTATAGTATGTCACGTTAGCTTTCGTGGCTAAAAATGTCACCTATCTTCAAATGTACCTTCAAATGTATCACCACCACTGAAAATCCAAAATTTCAACTTTGAAGTTGCGGGTTGTAATGTATACAAATGAGTCATGTGGAAAAATGTCAGTTTTTATTTAAAAAAAAGTTTTATAATAATAGGTAAGAGAAAGTGATCATCGTGAATGTAAAGTGTTAATAGATGTATTTGTCAATGTCGCCAATTTCTTTTATAGTGGTTATGAAATCGTTTCAGTATATTTCACATGAACTTGACAACTGCTAAAAAAAATGTGTTTAAGATTTATTACCAGTTCTCACTGGTTCTAACTACTCCGAAAATATCATATTTAATTTATTTAAAAATATGGAACAAAATAATTTTGAATATCAAAATAAATTTAAAAAAACATTACAATCAATGTATACATAGGATTGTTGAGACCTCTAATAAATAATTTGATTTATAATTATGACACATAATTAAAAAACATTAAACAGAAATACAAGCAGTTATGTAATTAAATATGAGTTATACTTATATGATAAACTTTAAATTTTAAATTGATTCTTAAACTTTAACTGATGACAATAGGCTTAATGAAATAAAATAAAATTTATCACAAATGCACTAAACTATTTACTAAGTACGTGAATGTTGCAGAAGGCTTTAATTGAAACCAGATTACTAGCAAAGTTGCTCTATTTGATATAATTTAAGTGTTATTGCATAAAGTGTGCTATAATGGTTTATCAGAAAACTTTATGAGAATTCTGCTTAATGCACTTTGAGTAGTTGGCATTAATTTATTATTCCAACGACGTCAAAATCTCTAAAGAGAACTATGTACTTAGAATTAAAGGAAGTTATTTTTTACTCTTCCTTATGTTATGTTAATGGGGTTTCTCAAGAATTGTAGGACAAATGAGTAAAATATTTGTAGAGGTGAGAATAAAGAAATATATCCGAGGTTAATGTTCTTTCCACGCAAACATGTCTTACCTTTTAGTGACGTTAAAGTTTAACTCTTATGTTTTTTTAAGATCCAAACATCTTAACTACAATCTTTCTTTCTACAATCTGTACTATAATCGATGTACAAAATGGATATTTCTTTTTAATATTTCAATTATTCATTTATTTTTGTTTGTTAATTCGTACAAAATTTATCATTTTTACCCCTTAAGCATGATTTTTAAAAAAAATTGAATATTTTAAAACTTTAAAATAAATCCGAAATATAACTATATTTGTATAATATAAAACTGTATTGTATAATTTTTCTTTTTCTATCTTGCAAGTATGTATTGTCTTGTAAGTATGGTCTTTACTTTGGTAATATTGACTTTATTGTATTTTTACCCGTTTTCACACGCTTTACTATCACTTGCTGTTTGGTCCTGATAACGAACGTCGTGTCTTGGGTGCAAAAAACATGCCCAGAGTTTCGAATTTTCGTGAAGCAATAAAATTGTTTATTGTTATTGTATTGTACAATTTTCCCTTTTTTATCTTGCAAGTAAGTTCTCTATTTGCCGACCGGCCTGTGTAGGGTGCAGGAAACTGTCCTTGCATCAGAAAGGTTCTGGGTTCGAATCCCGGGCAAGGCATGGATGTTTCTTTCTCTCTATATGTGTTCTATGTCCTTTCTCATTTGTGTGTGAATGTGACCCGCCCTATAAACGGGTCGTGGTAGCGTGATGTGGGCGACGCTGCTCCTCCACCGTGGCTTCGCCACAGGTGCCCACTGGGTAACGAAAAGAGAGTTAGCAGTTCTGGCACGTTCTGTGGCCAATGGACAATAGTTCCAAGGGCCCACCATTAAAAAAAAAAGTTCTTTACTTTGGCAATATTGACTTTATTGTATTCTTATCTGTTTTTCTCGCTTTACTATCATTCGCTGATTGGTCCTGATAATGAACATCGTGTTTTGAGTGTAAAAAACATGCCCACCCATTCTAATTTTCATGAAGTAATAAAACTGATTTTTTAAATTATTTTTTCTTGAGTTTTTTACGACAATTTGTGATTCCGTACAATAAAAATAATTTAGAATAAAACAAACAATAAATATTTCAAGTTGATAATTTTGAGACAATTTCTTGTTTGGCATCTTTTAATTTATCATATTTTTGTAAAATTACTCTGGCTCGATTCAAAAACTATTTTAAACCAAGAAACATTCTGTTTTTAAATTACATAACATTAAAAAAAATGTTGAGATACAAGATATATCCTGGGTCTAATAGAATAGATAGAGATTTGATATAAATAGAAACACCAAAAATATTTATCCAATTTCAAATAGCTAAATGAAACTTTTTAGGAAAAAAATTTAAAAATGGTAAATCAAACGCCTCTTATACTGTAGTAGTAATCCGAAATTGCAATAAATGTTATGGAGTTTTATAACAAATTTAGACTGCCTTGATTACATTTTCCAAGAAATGCTTACTTACTTTTTCAGCCATTTTAATCAAACATGTTTTATTAAGCTGTCAAAAAATTCCTTTTCGTTATATAGTTTAATAATGTATAAATTTATTTATAATGGGTTTGTATAAAAGAAACATATAAATTTCAGTAACATCAATATTTAAAAAAGATTGTTAAAAGGTACTTTTATGTTTGAAAATAAAGACAAGCAAAGATTATTCAAGGAATATATCCTTTTGTTGCGAAATTTTAAGGATTAGCACTCGTTTAGTGATATTTGAATTGTGTTCTTAAAATTCATAAAATTTCAAATATTAAATCAAAAGTTATCTAATGTGGCTATTTTTTTCCACTGAAATATATTTTAGCTTAAAAATTAATATAATAATAAAAATAATTTAGCCATTGTGTCATAAACAGTTTTTTTCCCATCTTTAACTTTCCCAAAATCAAGTTTTAATCTTATCCATAAACACTAAAAGCATGTTGATTATTTCAAATAGTTACATAAAATTAAAGGGACATTCGAGTTAAATAAATAAGAAGATTGTAAAATGCATTTAAACAAATTTGTTTTATAAATAGAAATGAAGCAAATTAAACATAATTAAGCTGAAAAGGCGTTAATTTTAGTACTCTTATAAATTATTAGATTTTACTTTATTGTATTTTTAATAAAAAAAATGAAAAGTTTATTTACCTAAATGGTAATTATGATAAATAATTAAAATATTGAGCTAAACCTTAGATTTAGATTCTTTTAGCTTCTAAAACTTGAGCTTTAAATAATGGCATAAAATGCAATTTACTTTTCTTAGAAGTATAGGGGTTCAGACATTCATAAATGTGATAAAATATTTTAAAAAAATCAATCAAATTCACAACACTAACTTTTTTTTTTATTTTTAATTACTAATTAATGTTGTGCATTAAATATGATAAATTTTATTGTTTAGAATTTTTTTGCATATTTTAGGATATTATGTATTTTTTCATGTTTTGGCCATGAGACAAAAACTTTTGAACTGAAATTATAAGATAACATTGTCTTATGCCACAAAATTTTCCGAAAGATTACTCGAATCAAATTTCTTAGATTTCCTATTCTTTCTCATTGTAAAATCTCCGACCTAAGGGTATAAAACCAATTGTATTTTTACATAGAAAATCATTCTCTAATTTGTTTTGTTGCCTTTACAAAGAAATTTAACATAGAAAATCTCTTTGTACAAGCATACAAACAAAAAGTTCGTAAAATATTATATTTAAGTGATAACATTATCCTAAGTTCTGTTCAATATTTTGGACGTTGGTTCTCAGGAACTTAAGCTAGTTCCATAATTGACGTATACAGACGCAGTTCCATGATAGACGTAGTTCCATAATAGACTTTGAATATTTTAATTTTTTGTTTATTCATGTTTAGAAGTAGAGACAAAGAAAAATAACGTTGTTTATTAAGAAAACTATTTTTGTATCTAAAACTAAACAAGGGGCACTAACTAGTGACATCTTAAATGCGTTTCTTAAGTTCAAAAAAATTTAACAAAGTATTTAAGAAAGTATCGACTTTGTCTAAGAGTTTTTTTTTTAGTTTTAAATTTCCAATTAAGATCTAAGTAAAAAGAAAGTATCGACTTTGTCTAAGAGTTTTTTTTAATTTTGAATTTCCAATTAAGATCAAAAATGCGTTAAAAAGCAGCCTACTTGCTAAAAACGTTGTTTTATTCTTTACTTTCACAAACTTATTTCTAAGAAAACTCCGAAAAATTAAAACAATGTTTAAATTAATTCAATTTAAAAATAACATTTGCATAATATTTATCATGTTTTACAAACATTTGTCCTAAGTTTTAGACCCATAGCTTAACAGTTTAACTGAAATTGTATATTCAGTTTCCTTAAATATTACATTTTGAATTCAATAAAACCAAAAGATTATTAAACCAAAAGATAAAGATAAATAATTAAGATAATGACCGACACCTTAGATTTTAAAAGTTAATTGTTTTCATTACTGTCGCAATTATGGGAAGAAAATTACTTTTAATCGCGTATTTAAAAGCGAAACAGTAGTAATTAGAAAAAGTTCTTCCTTCCTAGAAAAAGTTAACTCCTTCTAATGCTTAAAAACATTCATTAAAGGTTTGACATTATTAATTTTATTTTTTTTAAATTTTTAATTGGAAAATTAGATAGGTAACGTTTGCTGCTCTGCTCATTTTATAGCAGTAAAGGGACAAAAATTTAGTAATTATTGCCCTTAGAATTTAAAAAAGTATATATTTTAAAAAGTTTTAAATAATAATTTTTAATTTTAACATTTATGCATTTTTAACTGAAATTTTTATTCATGTGTAATTTTCATTTTCATACTTTTTTTTATATAAAATGAACTTTTATTTACATATAACAAATGAATTTTCGTTTAGTAAGTCAAAATCTAATTTGCACTAATTAGTAAAAATTATGATTTTAAATATTTTGTGATTTTTTGAAAGGAATGTCTTGAAAAAATATAAATAAGAACATAATTTGAAATCTTATTCGTTTCACCGAACTCCATTTGAGTGACAAACGGGAAAACATTGCAAAAACCTTTCAGCAAAATTAACATCGTTGAAGTTTTCCAAAAGAAAATCAAAGTGTATGCATTCGACCAAACATTGGCTATGAGAATACAGCAATAAACACTTTAAGCATGAAATTGTTGAGGATGAAGATTTAGGACAAAAGAAAGTACTTCTCGGGATAAGCTCATATATTCTGAGTAAATGTGCGCTTTCAAAGATATTACGTCTACTCAACAAACTTGTCTAAATTTAGAGTTCAACGTGAATGGTAGTTAGAAAAAAAAGTTTAATTCAAACATCTTCTCAAATACTTGGGAGAGAAAATGAGTTTTATTATGTGAGAAAAATGCTTATGGCGCAAGAAGGTTAGTAACAGACGAAATAAAATTTTAAAAAGAGACGAAAATGAATAACATGGTCACCCTTAACACTAGAATAAGGTTATTGCGAATTTGAACGAAATTATAGTTCAATACGCTCCAAAAGTTTTAACTATTTAACCCCTTCCTTCTCGCTCCCGTGAAAATGACGGGGTGAGTTTTCGCTCGCTATTTCTCGCTCCCGTGATATTGACGGGATGGAGTGTTCAGTAGTAATGGGCCAATAAGAATAAAACTAATTCGTTTCTTTTACCCGAAAAACACTTCATTTCTTATTTTACACACCATATAGCAGTACCAGGATATTTTTAATGTAATTGTAAATAGTTAGTTTATTTTAAACTAGATACTAGCACTAATCAAATACGTGTATTTAGCAAAATAGACACTTTTATGACCGTTTTCTTAATAATTAACCGATCGTTAAAGGGTTAAAACACTGGTACTTGTTTCTCAGTATACTTTAATTCTGATACTTCGGTACTTTCTAGGTCCTCGCTATTTTTTCAAATTATAATTATTCTGTTCTCTAATAAACAACAATAAGGTATGTGGAGTTAAATTGCTATATTTTCTGTTTTTAATAAGTAGTCATTTTTGGTTTTAAAAGTGATACACATAATTTTAATATCCCCATTTTTGAATAAAGTGGTCAAAATATGCAATGTTTTATCTATCTGAACGTCAAAGTCAACCAATTTGAAATAAAGTAATTATAAGAACTTTTCCGGTATGTTTCCGGAACTTTTCCGGTATTTTACCTGGAAGTCTCGTATCTTATTTGAGTATAAATTAATCAAAAATATTAAAATGTTACAAAAATAGTACTCATTATGGTAGTATACTTTGTATCAATAAAAAAAAACTCTCAAGACTGAAAGGGTTACTGTTACTCTAGTACTGGTAGTATACTAGAACTGGTAGTATACTTTGTACCAATAAAAAAACTCTCACGACTGAAAGGGTTACTGTTGCTCTCTAAGATAACCGTAATCTCATCTCTTGAACCATAATATTTTGAAACTGTGCTACAACCTTAATAAATTGTTTAACTGAGCTTATTTCCATTTAAATTATACCATATTATCATTCAACCCAGACTATGTAACCATTCTATAGAGGGATAATAATAATGCTGTAATTATCATGAGATAAAGGGATTTAACTTGGTAACATCTTAAAGTACTAATTTAAATGCGCTCCAAACCCTTTATGAGTTTATAAGATCGTATTTTAACTTATAAAACAAAAAGAAACATATAAATGTCTTCCAATTGTTTCCATTCAGATAAAAGAATTTTTTTTCTACAAGAGTTTTAAATTCTCGTAATATATATTCAAAGTACAAAACACGGCCATTTCAAACCATAAATGCCACTCACAAATCTTTTTAATGACAAAGCAACTAAAGTTTCAATACCATATGTTCCGGCAAGTTTGACACACGTAGTTGCTGGAAAGACTCCATTTCTTTGCTTTCTTCCTGCCCAACATGGGCTCTCTAAAATGTCTCGGGTATAGTTATTGTGAAAAGGATCGTCACATGGGGGGTATGTGCCAGCAGTAGATATACAT
This sequence comes from Parasteatoda tepidariorum, assembly GCF_043381705.1. Classification (NCBI taxonomy): domain Eukaryota; kingdom Metazoa; phylum Arthropoda; class Arachnida; order Araneae; family Theridiidae; genus Parasteatoda; species Parasteatoda tepidariorum. The sequence goes on along the minus strand of NC_092214.1, from coordinate 23,027,847 downwards.
TTAAAACAATCAAGACCTAAAACACCTGTGATAAAAACACAAAAGAATTACAGTTGGAGAAAATTTTATTATTAAAACTTTAATTCTAAATTCATTCAAATATGAAATAGTTCATAAATATTGTTGTGTGAATTTAAAAACTTCTTTACCCTTCTTTTTAAGTTTTAAATATATTTTCCACATTCAACATAAAATATATTATTATTAGAATTTCTGACTGTTCTTTCTGTTTTTTCTTGATTCCGTTTTTTATTTACAATCTCAATAGAAAGGAAGTTAACCGAATAAACTATATGCATGTATTACTATACAATGACCATTAATTAATAATTATTTAAAAATATTTGAATTATTGTGCATTATTTTACTTAGATTAATACATTTTATTCAGTAAAAAAGAAAATAAAACTGAGTTACTAAATTTAAATTTCATGTATTTCAGATATTAAAATATTTAAAAAAAGTTTTAATTGTTCAGATACCAATAACAATAATCAGATAACAATATCTACAAAATATTTTTAGAAAATATGCACAAATCAAAAAAGTTTTATTTTTAATATAATTAGTTAAATTATTAATATAAAAGTTAAATTATTAATATAAAAGTTACATTATTAATATAAAAGTTAAATTATTAATATAAAAGTTAAATTATTAATATAAAAGTTAAACTACTAATATAAAAGTTTAATTATTGATATATATGTTCACAAAATTTTATCGAGTTAGATTTACAAATAATCAATAATAAATTTTATCGAGTTAGATTAATTAAGGAAATTTTTAACTCAGAGGTGAAAAATAAAATAATACTGCTTAGAAAAATCATTTAAAATCTATGAATTAAAAAGGAAACAAACGGATGCATTTTTAATTAAAAATATGAATATAAATTTTCAAATTAAATATTTAAAATTAAGCATTATCGTTCTAAAGATTTTCTTTACCTTGGTAAAATAAGGAAATGATAAAGACTTGAATTATAATTGGCAGACTAAACAGCAAAACAAAATCGGAGAAAGACTTCATTATTTAGAAAAAATGAGAGAACTCTTTCCTAAAAATAAAATAAAATTCATTAGAATTGAGAAATTTCTAAGAACAGCTTTTGATTTCAAAGAAATCTTATCATCCCATTATAAAATTTCTTTGAAAAATAAATTAAAATACTGCATATTTGGAGAATGCATATAAATATCAAATCATAAATCTTTTTAGCATATAATTTAAATAAGTATTATAAAATCATTTATTAAAAAGAATAAGAACTTGAACATGAAAAGCATCGAAGACTTTTTAGTTTATTGCTTTTAGCAATATTAAAAACTAAATTTTAAAAAAGCATTAACAAAATTAACATTAAATAATTATGATCATAAATTGGATTAATTGCAACAACTGAGGCGAAAAAGGAATACTTTTAAAAATTGTTTCATGAATTAAGTATATTGTGCCAATTAATTTGAAAATTAATTAAATTTTCAAAGTTTTTTTAAGTGATTTAATACCAAGTAATTTTAAGCTATATGTATTTGCATTACTGTCGATAAGTTATTGATATTTATAAAATGTCTAAAGCTTTGAAAAGCTGAAATTTCCATCAGTTAGAAAGAAAAAATAAGCATTAACAGAGCAAATATTTTGTATTTCATTGCACTAGTAGTTATCCAATTATTTAATTAAGACATAAAGAAGATTTACTTTTTGAAGTATTTACATGGACCATAATATAAAGTATTTGTTTACTTAAATTATCCTTTTATCTACATCACAAAAATATTTAATGAGTTGTAAAGAATTCCGGCTCAAATCACGGTATGAAATATCGGCACTTTGAGTGGATCTTACGTAGAATCCATTTTTAACAAGAAAATTCCACTTTAACCGTAAAATATTATACCGTAATTTTTGCAGTAACATTTATTTAATTAGAGTGACTCCGTAATTTGAGGGTGATTATTACTGTAAAAATTATAGTATATCAGATTTTTTGCTCCGTAACATGTTATGGTAAAAATGGATTTTATCAAAAAAATTGCCGGCACTTTTTACGGGATTTTTTAAAGTGTACTTGCCAACCAATCATAAATTAATTCAAACTGAACGCAATTTTTATCACTGAGTTTTAAAGGGGATTGGCAGCTTCATATGTTGAAAAAAAATTCATTTATGTTTCATTTCCTTTTTGAAAGATTTTACTTCTCATGGTAAGAATCCAAAACCGTTTCTAAGTAAAGAAGATGGCATAGCACTTAAAACGACACCAGCATGCGTGGATGTAACTTTACTTAAAATTTTCAAATCCTTTTTGTTAGGAATTGCATTATCTTTCTCTTTTTATGTACAGATAATCGCATTATTTAAAGCTCTGGTAGCTGAAGTATAAGTGCAAAAAAGTATTTTTAAGTCCAAAGACACGAGTACTTGAAACTAAGGAATAACTATTGGATTCAACTAGTGATATTAAAATTCAAAGTTGATTATCTCAAAACTATAAATTATCGATTGGAAGTAGTCTTTGCTTCTAAACCACGCATTTAGTACTTTTAGGAATTTTTTTTTAAAAAAATGAAATTTTTTTTCAATTAATTTTTCTATTATTTTGTTTAATATTAAGATTTAATAAGAAGATCATTTTTCACAGACTACAAAATACGATATAAATAAGAACTATTATTGTATTAACTAATTTTGGATAAACATAGCGACACATATTTTAAGTTCAACCGAACTCCATACAATACAAAAACTTGTTTTGACGCAACTTTATTGTATCTCATTTAAACACAATTTATCAACAAAAAATTGAATTTTGAAAGTACACTTGCCGCTTCCTTATCAAAAACGACATCTGTTATTTATACATTTTTATTTATGTTAGAAACAAATTATAAAAGTAGAGGGGTTTTTTGTTAAAGAAATGGAAAGCAACTATGATTCCAATATGGAAAAATTAGCATTAAAAAAAACTAACAATCTTTCGTACCGTAACTTTGTTTTGAACCAATTTAAATAAATTACCTCAGTAGTATAAAAAACTAGCTATCCTGAATATTTACCCGAACTATATCATTAACTATATCTTTGCATTAGTTTAAAATGTTACAAAAAAAATTGTCAACGTGATATGTAAAATGCTTGTCAACGTCATATGTAAGCAGATCTATGATATTTTAAATTCGTAAAGGCAGAATAATTCAAAAAGTATAACTAAAAGTATTACCATTATCAGTTAACCCGCTTTAAAAATAGTGAACACAGGCGTATACTAGAAATTATTTAACTAATTTTGAAAATGAATGCTCATCAAACTTATTAAATAATGGTGAAATAATTGGAAAAGCTAATTAGCTCAAATTTAAAAATTCTAGTACTGAGTAACTTTAAGAATTAAGTAATGAGTTTAAAATTATAAATTTTTAATTATTTTCTCTTTCAAAATTTAATTACTCAAAATGATTGATTTGATGATAATATAAATGATTATTTCCAAAATATTAATGATTATTTCCAAATAAATGATTATTTCCAAAATAAATGATTATTTCCTAAAAAAATAGGTTTGTTTCATATTTATCAGCTTTGAACTAAATCGTAAACAGAATAATTTACAGAATATAGAAAATAAATTGTTAATTAAATTGTTAATTAAAAACATTTTCTGAAGAATTCCTACATCTTGAATGTGCAGGGTGGAAAATGGTGTAGTGTACTGTTAAATATTAGAAAGCTTTTTTTTTAAAGTTAATTCTAGTTTTTAGTTTTTTAATTTTTATTTCATTTGAAACTTATATTTTCCTAATGGCTTTTTTAGTGTCAATCTCTGATTAGAGAAAGTGCCACGACAGTTAAAAGAAAAATAAAGAAATTTTGGAAATAAAATTTTTAAATCTCTGAAAAACAACTGCAGATGGCGCAGCTAATACAATCTTGATATTTATTCGAATTTTTGAAGTTTCGAGATAATAAAAGTTTTTCTCAAATTATTAATGCATGCTGAAATGTATTTAATATAAATATTACTCTAATTTAAGGTTCTTTTATTCCTTTAAAATTGCTTTATGTCCTCACCTAGTTAATATGTCTTGTGAATAACTATGCGGTAGCATCAAGTTTCAGTGGTGGTTTGCTGATAAAAATGCCAAAAAAATGAGAAGATTTGGCAGATTGTGAAGTTAAGATTCCTTATCTAAACTACCTGAGGATATTAGTCCGGTGGCTTCTAGATGATCGAAGGTTACCAGTAACAGCAATGTAAAGCCGTTGATTCAAAGAATCGGAATTGCGGAAGAATCGGAATTGCGGAAGTTATTTTAAAGGAAAAACATCACCTCTAATGTCAGCTATGAACTATAAGGAACACCGTGAGGATTTAAAAATTATTCATGAATAATTTCCATCAAAAACAAGCCTTCTGATCAATAGGATTAGTAAATAACAAACACTAATTTTACCTAAGGTTTGAAAGTGTTTTTAGTAAGCTGAATCAACTGATTAATATACTGTTGCTTTAATGCTCTCCGTGATGATCCATCTGCAAGCTTATCTTTTCAATAGTATATGATAGTCTGAATTTAACTAATTGATTAAGGGGCTCCCAAGAATAATTAAAGTGAAGAATAAATGTTAAAATAATAAATCCTAGTTAAAGTTTATATGAGATTTGTTTATTTGCATGGAAATTGTGCCTGATTATTTTAAATTGCTTTAAAGATGGAGATAGATTTTAAAAGTTTATTTCATGACCATGTCATTTGCAAATTTAGAATGAAGCCTTGTTTAACTGCATTTCAATCGGGTTTATTGCGAAATTAAATAGTTTTGATTATTATCATGGAAGTTATCCGTTCCCTTCAGCAAAGAACATATTGGTAAATGTCTGCGTTTTCAGCGGGAATTGAACGCACTTATTTAATGATTTACAGTTTGAATATCACGTGTTTTAATAATTCACTTAATCATTTAGTTTCAAGGACAATCAGGAAATTATTAGGAAATTATTATCAGGATATTATTATTTTTTGTGAACTGTTTTACATTAATTTTAATTTGAGTTACAATAAGATTTTCCAACTGAGTTATGTTTATTGCACCAAACCAATGTAATTAATTTTAATTCTTAACTGTGAACTTTAATTACCCTATAGTAAAGTAGGTATATTCTTGAAGAATACTTTTTTCAATTTTTATCTAATGTTTTCATTTAGCGTGTCTGAATACGAATTATACATTTCTAAAACCTAATTTCAATGCTTCTTATAGAAAATTTTTAACGATGCCCTCTTATTTTAAGCTTGAACTGCAAACGTTTCAAAATGTTTGAATGAAATTTAATGAAACAATATTTCGAAAATGTGTCTAGAATATTTATTATTGCAATACCTTTAAATATATTTAAAAGAAGCAAAAGTATTAATTTACTAAAAAATAAAAAAATAGAAAAAAATCTAAAAATTGAAAAAAATAGGGGAAGAACTTAATTTTAATCGGTATCGATAAAGTACTTCAAGAGACAGGCATAAGGCATCCAATAACCTAAAGATCTATTAATCTGCGAAACAAAGTTAGACAATTTAATTTCCAAACTATACGTCTAAAACCAAAATACAAAATAATTAAGGCATTAAGAAATAACTTTTGTTCAAATTAAAATAACGTAAGTTCTTAAAGACTTAATGCGTTATGACTATTATTTCAGTAAGATTGCTCATAAGTTAATTTTTTCTGAAATGCAATGTAACTCATATCAATAATCTTTTAATCTTTTTAAAAAATGGGTCAATCTTGAACCATAATGTGGCACAAATTTGCTACAACCTTAATAATGTATTTATTTAAACCATGTTTCTTTTTAAGTTAAATCACAGTATTGCGTAATCAAGTTTAAGAAGTGCGATGTTATATTTAATTTAGAGCAATATTAAATTTGCTGAAACTACGAATGGCATTTATTACGCTTCGAAATGCTCTAGAATTTCTTTCAGCGTAAGCAATGAATGATGTATAGTTATTTTTCGGCTATCTTTTCTAGAAACAAAAATCACCTGAAATAATTTAAATTGCTGTTATTTACAGAGCGCAAAAAAAAAATGATAATATAGAAGATTCACATTCATTGTTAGAATTTTCCTTCTAAAATGATGGTAAAATATCCGGTAGCAGTCTGTCCATCCAATTAACCGCAAACTATACTGTGAAAAGCATTTTTTACTTTTACGGTTTTTAAACCGTTTACAGCTGGTATTGTTATAAAACCATAAATACAAAACTATACGGGTTTTTTAACCATTTACAACCAGCATGGTGAACCGTGGTGAAGGAAAATTAACTGGACATTGGAGATAGTTCAGCAGTCTGCCATCTATGTGTGAATGAGTGTATCATATTCTAATAGCCCAGGTTCACAAATAGGGGAGTGCAAGACTCTGGAAATTCTTCGTGTGCTGTAAGAAATATTGTGATGTCAACACTGGGGCTCGAACCCCCGTTTTGTCGGTCATGAGATTGACAGATTAGCCCTCTCCGCTGTAATATGTACCCATCCGCGAACCACTAGGTGGCCTCATTCGGCGGGTCTAGTTGGTGTGATTTCTGGTTGTTTAACCGTATTTGGCTCAAGCTGTTAATAAACGGTTTTTAATAACGGTTAAATAAATTATTACTTTACCATTTTCCGAGAAATTTCTACATGTACTCGATACATAAAATTTATTACACATAGAGTTGAACCAATTAACTCAGAGAATACTATATATTGATGAATGAAAAAACATATACATATAAAAGCCTAACTCTTAGGCGCAGTATGAACAATGTGTTAGTATCCTAAGGCAATTCAAAACAATGTTCTACCCTCAAATGAAAGTTTTTATCGAGATAAAATAAACTTATTGAAATAAAATAAGCAGAAGTGCTTGATTTTTAGTGTATAGCTATTATAAAACGTACAATTCAAAAGTTCATTTTTTATTTTTTTGCTTTAGTTCTACAATGTAATGGAACTGAGAACTTTAATCAATTTAACACCAAGAATCACAAAAAATAAATAAAAGTTGATGTCTTTTATCACTCTCAGAAAACAGAAGCAAAACGTTTATATAAATAAAGTATAGGATTTTTCTTCTTTTTTTACCATTTGAACTTTATATCCAATGATTTTTATTTTTCGTTAACAGATACATCAAGTAAAAACTATTTTCGTGTCATATTTTGGTTCAAAGCTTTTTAGATCATAAACTTTTTTTTGTTTGATTTAAGACATCTTTTTGTTCGATCTTTAAGAAAGTTAAATGCATTTTCTTCGAAGAACTTGAATTCAAAATATTTTTATATCTTTGTTTTAAACAATGAAATACAATGAAATATAAATGAACCTTTTTAGTTTTATTTCTGTAGAAATATTTTTCCAGTTTTATTTTATCGTTAGTTTTGCTAAAGGGAAATTTTAAAAATTGATATTTCCACTTATTTATGCAAAACGCTTTAATTACTTATAGCAAAACTTTAATTTGCTTACGTTTTAATATGTTAGCAAGGCAATATTTCTCTCGAAGTATCAAAAATTATAACGTTTCAAATATTGCCCATGAGCCATAAATATGCTATCATCACATTAAACCTTTTAAAATATCCATTAATGTAATGGTTTGAATATATTAAGAGGTTTACTGAATGCACTTAATTTTATTGTCTGGCTCTTTGAAATAAATAAATGGAATTGTATGCGGAACTTTGATAAATAAACTGGAGAATGCAAATCTGTAAGCTGTATTAATTTCAGGTTTAAATTATACAATGAAAGTTTACTATAATGCTCTTACAAAAAAAAAAAAAGTTAGCTATAATAATTTTGATCTTGAACACAAATTAATTATTGAAAACAATATGATCAATATTATTTCCGATTGAAATAATATCGATATAATATTTCCGAATAAAATAATTCATATCTTGAGGGAGATTTTTAGTTATTTTACTCATTTATAAAGTACATATGTTTATAATAAAGCGTGGCATCTAATTACAGTTCTTTATATATGTTTAAAATCATTGTCAAAACTGAATGCACATAAGAAATGGCAAAACAATATTTAAGCAAGGAAAAAAAGCAATAACGAAATCTGCAGAATCAATATATTCAATATTGAATCAGATGGGATTAGAAACATCGCAGTCTGTTTGATTGCCTAATGAAACTTGAATGTGTTTATTACATTCGTCTTCCATTTTTTCTCTTTTTCTATTGGCAATGTTTTAATGTTTTTAATCTAGCCTTGCTCGTTAATATAGAGCAAAATTAGGAAATTTTGATACTGGCCATTGACAGTTGTCGCATTTTAAACAGAGACTACTTTTTAAAACAGGACTACTTTTTAGAAATTGAAAAATTTCAACGAAATTGTGGGCATTAATAGTCATAGGCTTTTCTTGGAGAGTTTTTCAAAACATGGCAAATATTGCAAAGTTTGTTTCTGAAATTAGGAAACATTTAAAGAAATAAGCACGAGAAAAATAATTTTCAGAATATGGGGTTCATTTTTGACGAAAAAAGTCGAGATCTGGTGTCGACTGATATACTATTTTTTGTCACCACTTCTTATATTTAGTCGCCCTGTGCCGGTAGTGACCATTAATTTTGTCCTATGCTCGTTAATGATCCGCCAGATTTAGATCACGCTTTTTTCGCTAATTAATTTCGCTAATTAACAATTTTTACAGTAATTCTAAATGCAAACATTAAGGACTGGGACTACGAACACAATGTCTATTATGCTTATAATGGAAATTTATTTACTTCGTTACTATTATAGTTTTTATTTACTTATTTATTCATTTTTTGTGTGTTTGCTTCTTAACAGCCAGTAATTTTAAGCTCATTAGAATCAATTTAGTAGCTTCATTCAAGGAAAATTTCGTTTTAAAGAAGCTCATTTTTAGAAATATTTGCTCATTAATTCATTCGAATAATTGTTACTTTGTCAATTTCGTGTAATTTTTAGCATGGTACCTACAAATCGGTACTTAAAAATGCAAAAGTGAAAAATTTATATTTAAGAATGAACTTGTATTAGTTTCATACTTTAGTTACAAATGCATTTTAAGGTACCGTTTTAATAATTAATTACTCCAAGCTTATAATTAAGTTATTACTACTTTACTCTAAGTAATTCTAAGTGTTTCGCTACACCAGGAACTATCCTTTAGTTTTGTGTGGAACACATAGTGAAGCACCACTTTGATGTAAAATAATTGCCATCATTTTTGACATTCAGACATACGAAATTTTTTCAGTGCAAAAAAAATTCATAAATTTGACAAAATAGCAATTTTTAGAACGAATTAGTGCCAATTTATAATTAAAAATGTTTCTAAGCGAAATGTTTTTGCAATGAAGATATTAAACTGATGGAAATGCTCATGAAAATATGTGTTGTCATCGAACAAACTCACAAATACAAATAAATAAATAATTTTAAGGTATAACAGTGAAAAAGTTAATAAAAAATATAACTACATGCACTGTAAAAATTGTTTGTTTGCCTTAACATCAAATATGGTTGTAGCTATTTCATACCAAATATTTTGCACTGTATTTTGCATATCTCTTTATATAATTGTTATACGTTTGCACTAACTATATTGTGACAAGCATTCCTTCTTCTCGTATAAGAATAAAACACCCATATATTTACTGTAAAAAAGCATTGTACTTTATATTGTATGATACAAAGTAGACATTTTGGAAAATGTATGCATTAATATTTTAACAATCTTCTTCTAAAAGAAAGTCGGCTTTCCATCTTAATTTGTGTGCTGTAAAAACTCTAGAATGTACCGTTAATTTTTGATGATAAAAAAGAAAGCTTTCGGAAACCCTTTTGTCTTATTAAATATTTCTGAAGTAGTATCTCTGCCAAAATTGTTTTCTTTTTATTGTATCATTTATAAAGTGATTTAAATGAAGATTGAAATCAGCCAACAAACTCCGACTCTAAATACAAAGAAAAGATCCCTTTACATTTTAAAATGATGTATAGGAAAGTATAGTACAATAAATAAGAAAAGTAAAGTACGAAAAATCTCCACTGTTTAGGGGATAGAGCGCTCGTCTCCCAAAGAGGTGAACCAGGTTCGAATCCCAGTGACAACTGGTCTATATGAATTCCGCACAATGCTCTCACCAACATTGCTGACTTAAAATATCCTCAGTGATAGATGTATCTTGAGATAGAGTCCCCTTGCATCAGGCTTACCTTGGGAGGTTTTCATATTTTTCCTCTCCATATAACCTGAATGTAGGTTTGTTATATCAAAAATTCCTCCACGAAGGCAAATTTCTCCCAATACTTGGTCCAGGAGTTCCCTTGTCTTCTGGGTTGGGTTCAAAATTACGAGGCTGAGGAGTTGAACCTTAATAGTCGTAAACCCAAAATTGGATCGACTGTTCAAAGACGATTATGAAATAAATCACCACTAAACCGTCTCTTTCNAGTGCGATTTTCACGATTAAGTAAAAGAAGCATTTAATATAACTAAAAAGAATAAGAAATACGAAGCTTTCACACTGAAGTAGAAATATTTCTTGAAGATAAAAGATTGTGCAGAATATCCTGATTTCAAGATCACCAAAATTGTCCTATAGCTTTAAAGAAAGTCTTTAACCCATTGGAGCAGATTTTTCATTAAATGTTTTTCATTCTACATTGAATTTCATTAAACATTGAATTAATTTGAACCAAAATAAGTCAAAAATATTATATTTTGCTTTTTAATAATTTATGGACAGAAGAAGCGACGGGATAGCCTGGTTGGCAGGGCACTGGGCCTGTCACGGTGTAGTAAATGGTGACTGATGTGTGTTAAATCTGTCGGGTCACAAAGTCAACCATGTTCCCAGGAGTTTCCTTGTCTTCTGGACTGGGTTCAAATTACAAGGCTACGGAAGTTGAACATTAGTAGTCGTAAATCCAAAATTGGGCTGGCTGTTCAACGACGGTTATAAAATAAAAAATAAAAAAGTCATGGAACATGAAACACTGGTGTCTTTCTGCGTAGAAGGCTAAATCTTCCAAGCACGGCTCACTTCCAAAGAATAATTCTTCAAATATGCACTTATTTGCAGTAAAGAAAAATTTTCAAACAATTTTCTTTAAATTCTATATTTTACCACAAGTATAATTCCAATAATCTAGCAGATTTTTTTAATAACTATTTGACTGTTTTTTATAGTTAAAAATCTCCAAAATATTTTTTTGCTTGCAATTGGAGTGTCAGAAAAAAATATATAAAAGGGATACCGGTGTCCTATCTGCGTCAAAGGAGTAACAAAGCTTAAAAGTGCTTATGGCCCATTTTTTCCATGTCTCTGAATTATTTATTGAACAAAGTTACGCGTGGTAGCCAAACTCATTAATATTAATAAGATTTCTTTTTAAAACTCATGATAGGAATAATTTATGTTCACTACTTTGAAAAATAAGAAAATATTTATACGTCGAAATAAAAAATTTCCAAACGAACTCAAAATCACATGAAATGAAAACTTTTCAATGGAGTTTGAATTGCTTCTTTATTTTTAGAAACAAATATAATGAGAATGGGGCTAAAAACATCATAGAAAATAGAGAAAGTCAATGCATTTAAAGAAAGCACATTTTGAGTTTAACCTAAATTATTATCTGCTCTTATTTACCTGGATGTTTCAGGTATGTACTTCAAATCATTAAACTAACAGCTGAGTAAGTATAAATCCAGTCAGCAGGTTCAATGCAATTTAGGATTGCAATTTTTCTTTGGCCTTTTTAGATAACATTTAACTTATGGATTTGCATGAAGGTTTAAAAAACGATTTTGCTACAAAATTGTTTCATCTATCTAATTTCTTCAGTAGAGTTTCTTTTATAGTATAATTTCAAATTCAATAATCTGCACATTTATTATTTTGATTCATAATACAGTAAAATTAAATTTGATACATATTTAGAGTTTCCTTTATAGTATGATTTGAAATTCAATAATCTGCACATTTATTATTTTGATACATAATACAGTAAAATTACATTTGATAGATATTTAGAGTTTCCTTTATAGAATAATTTGAAATTCAATAATATGCACATTTATTATTTTGATTCATAATACAGTAAAATTACATTTGATACATATTTATAGTAAAAATATTTTTCTTTCACATAACCTACTTTATTTTTTAATTAATTGTAGGTTAAGATGTTGCAGATAGTAAAGGATATGCGGTTTAAAAAATGCTATGGATCTGACAATTTATTCAAAATTTATATGTTATTAAAAAAAGTAATTTTTGAGTATTCACTCATCTGATTTTTATGCTCTGATAAACGCTATCGAACTAAGATTGTTAAAAGCATTACTTGCACGCCTTGTTAATCTTTGTCCAATTTCAAAGCACAATGAAAAAAGTGGCAATACTTTTTTCATAGTAAGAAAGTGAAAGCAATGATGCAAATTTTAAAAAGAAGAAAAGAAAAATTAGGAAAAAAACTCCACACGATTTCACTTACTTTCGAAGGAAAACTAAAGCGCCAGCCTGAATTTCGAATCTTCTTTTACCCCTGTTATTTGCATTCCCAGGAGAGGATCTCTTGGTGTTGCAGAAAAATCTTTGAGGAAACACTACTCTTCCTGAAGAAATTCAAAAACGAAGAATCGATGAATCCTATAGAGAAATAAAATGAATAAGATTTTAAGAAATCGGAATAAAAGAGATGAAGCGACGATCAAAAGGCTTTATACGACCTTAAAATTCAAATGCATTCAATCTACCTACTTGTTCATCATGCCACAAAAATAGTTCGTGATAGTTGATGGAAAAACATGCTTTTCAAGAAATGTATTTTTTACAACCATTTACAAAAAGGAGAAATGTCTTGAGAATCTTGGCAGAAGATTTTCTCTTTAGACTTTTTATCCGATTTATGTTATTAATCATTCAAATATATATATTTTTGAACGATCATGTATCTTTCTTTATAACAGAACAAAGTTATAAGCATAGTTGATAATGTAATTTGAGTGCGAGAAAATATAATCGATTAAAAAATTATTTTTCGTTTTAATAAGACTATATTTCACTTTCAATACCAACTTAAAACTGCAGTGTTTCAACGATGTTTTTTTAACATTATAAGCTGTTAAAGAAAAATGGATAGTTATAGTGGGAAAAGGACACTATTTAAAAGTTTTCTTTTTATTACCATTTACAAAAGTAGAAATGCCTTTGAAATCGTGGCAGGGGTATTTTTTGCTTTATAAGAGCTTTTAATATAGTCGACAATTATATTTAAAGAGAACTTTAATCCGACATTCAAACATGTACACCGAAGAGCCATTACATTACGACCACCCTGCTAATGACATGTAGGACCACCTTTAGCCCTCAAAACTGTTAGCACCCGCCGTGGTATTGATTCTACAAGGTGCTGATAGGTAGTCTGAGGTATCTGGTACCAAGCGCTCACCAACTGGTCCTGCAATTCCCTCACATTGCGAGGGGGTAGCGTGGCAGCACGAAGTTGGTTTTCCGAGTAGGACCACAAATGCTCTATTGGATTAAGGTCAGGTGAATTTGGGGACCAAGACATGACTTGAAAGCCACGGGAATGTTCCTCGAACCAATCCATGACGATTCGACCCTTATGACATGATGCATTATCCTGTTGGTAGACACCATACCCCGCAGGAAAAACTTTTGTCATGAATGGGTGAACCTGGTCTGCAACTATGTTCAAGTAGCTTACAGACGTCAGGGATTTTTCTATGAGGATTATGGGTCCTAATGTGCCCCATGAAAACATTGTTCCTGGGCGAGAAACCATGAAAACCTGGGTGAGCCCACTGTTATAGGTGGAGGGTGGTCATAATGTAATGGCTCTTCGGTGTATATCTTTCAAAAATCATGTTGTAATAAAGTTTCATTTTGTATATATCCCTTACACACTCAAAAGAATTAATTCAACGTTAAACAAGAAAATCAGTAGCAATGATACAATAAAAATTTGTTGCAAGCTTGTCAAAGTTAACAATGTTTTCGTTAAATTTGAACAATAATATCTCAATGTAAAAATAGTTAAGATGATCGATAATGTGGCTCAAAAAGTATTGTTTTAGTGTACTTAACAGAATTCACTGAAATGAATGCTATAGGTGCATATTAAACACTATAGAATAATGGATACATTTGATATTACATGGGATGATATGGATGATATTACATTTTTGCACATTTTATGCACTGTAAGCACCTTGAGAAGCCTAATATTTTTCTCAAAGGAAGTTGTTTTCTAATCCAACACAAATTTTTATGGGGCATAAAATAATCATAAAATCCTGATTGTTGGACATTGAAATCATAAAACATTCTAAATAACTATTTGAAACGCTTATAATTTATTTTCAACATTTTATCAGCAAAAAAAAAACAATAAATAAAGCGGCTTTTTTTTATGTTAAATTTGATATAGATACAGATTCGAAATTGGAGTAACTCTTGGAACAGTAAAATGTGCAATTAGAAATAAATTATTAAATATTATAGATATTAGATTATTAAATATTACAGATTCAAAATGCAACAGATGAGTGAATGTATGTTCTAAGTGAATTCGTGTAAATTGATTTAAATATCCGTTGCTCTTTATGAGTGAAGAAATAAAGATTATGCCTTGCTTTTGTTTCTTGACAGCAAGCTTTCAATTTGCAAAATCTATACAAGATGCTCCAGAAAGAACACCTTTAAAGTGCATCTTTAGAATCATGATCAAAAATGAAGACAAAACGACAAATTGCACTTGGAACATTCTTCCACGCCGAAGATACTCAAAACCGTCCCTTAGTGCATTCAAATATTAAGATCTCTGATGTTTAATAACTAAGCAAAATAAATCAATACTTTATAATTAAATAAAGTAAAAAACGTTTCTTTTTTCAAAACTGTCTCTTTTTTTCCCTGTTTTTAAAAATGTCACTTAATTTTCGCCTCCAAGTTTTGTAATAACATCTCACTAATAGTCTTAATTGTTACTCGAGAATAACACAGCAGCCAAATAAAAGTGAAACCGAAGTTGCTTAATGTAATTAATTTGTCTTTTCATCAATGTATATTTAATTACAATTATAGAAGCCCTAATGTTGCTGACGTATGCCTGTTTATGCAGAGGGGGTGTGACTGTTCTTGTTTTCCAGTGGCGCCATCTATGCCAAGAATTCGACTTCTGCCACACCATACGTTGCACCCGTTTATTGGGCGGATCCATTCATACATCCATTCATTCATCCACAGATCGTAATTTTTGACCTGAATTAGATAATGATCGATCTCCAATCCAGTACCCCTAGAGGTATTGATTTGTTACGGGAACATGGATGACTATTGCGACTCGACAGATTTAACGTGCATCCGTCACTTTACTACACGGGGAGTCNCAGCAAGCCTGCAGTTTCTTGTTTTTCAGTGGCGCCATCTATGTCCAAGAATCCGACATAAGTCACAAACGCACATCATAGTCCGTTTATAGGGTGGACTCATTCATGCGTCCATTCATTCATTCACAGATCGTAGTTTTTGACCTGAATTAGATAATTATCGATCTCCAATCCAGTACCCCTAGAGGTATTGATTTGTTACGGGAACATGGAGGACTATTGCGACTCGACAGATTTAACGTGCATCAGTCACTTTACGACACATTTACTACACCGGGAGTATTCGGTCGGCGGGGTTCGAACCCATGAACTCTCGGACATGGGCGCAGCGCCCTACTGACCAGGCTATCCCGGCCATAGAAACCCATAATATTTAACTATTTACAATTTTCGAAAACATTATTTATGATAATAATCTAATTCACGATTGCTTATCATTTTTTTTGTTTCGAAGTAATTGATAAATTACTATACAAATAATCTTCTAGAGGCTATTAATGTACAATAATAGCGTTTACAAAACCAATGAAATTAAACTCGAGTGCGAAAATAATAAAAATTCATTCACGTGAAAGGTTTTTTTAAACTTAAATTCAGAAATTAATATACTAAGCATTATATGACAAAGCTTAAGTAACGGAAGTAAGAACAAAAATTTGATTTAATTTTCTCGTCTTCTTCAAGATTAAATATCCAGTAATTTATCAAATTCCAAGAATGGCTGATGACACTATACGAAAGCTACAGATTAACAGCAGTTTTAGTTGAACAATAGACGAATAATTCTATTGAAATAACTAGTTTAAGTAACAAAATACTCAATTAAATTACATTGCACTTTTTTTGACAAGATAAATGATGACAATTATTTTTAAGCTGGATAAAATATTGTCTAGAGAGTTTTTAATTAGAAGTTTAACTATATTTACTTTATTTCTCTTAAGTTTAAATTAATTGACAATGACGACTTGATCTAAGCGTCATTGAAAACTTTAATATGATCTTTTGTTATATTTTTAAATCTGGAAAAGAAAAAGTAAGAATTGAATTTTTTTTTTAGAAAACGATTAAACATTTATTCAAAGCTTTGTTTTTTGTTTGTAATTATAGGCATTTTCGTTTATTAATCTATGAAGGGTTTTCCGAAATCAACATCAAAAACATAATTTGTTGTTGCTGTTGGCGTATGCCTGTTTAGGCAGAGGGGTTGCGATTGTTCTTGTTTTCTAGTGGCGCCATCTATGACCGAGAATTCGGCTTCTGCCACACCATACGTCGCACCTGTTTATAGAGCGGACCAATTGATACATCCATTCATTCATCCACAGATCGTAATTTTGACCTGAATCAGCGAACGATCAATCTCCAATTCAGTACCCCCAGAGGTTTTGATTTGTTATGGGAACATGGAGGACTTTTGCAACTCGACAGATTTAAAGTGCATCAGTCATTTTACTACATTTCAGTCATTCTTCGGCCAACGGGGTACGAACCCACGAACTCTCGGACATGGGCCCAGCTCCCTACCGACCAGGCTATGCCGGAAATTTGTTTTAAAATCCTTGTTAAAAACGGAGTAAAAATCTATGCCCATAGAAAAAAAATCCGGCAAAAATACCATGCTTGTAAAGTTATTTCCGACAAAAAAAAATTTACTTACAATATAAATTACAGTATTTAAATAAGTTGCTCCTGGTAAATAAGTAGTAATCTGGGGGCCATTTCTCCCCTGAATGGTGCGATCAGGGGGGCGATGAATATTCAAAAGAAAATAGAAAAAAATAACAATAAAAAGCTAGCGACAGTTATGCAGAATGTATGAACATTGTTCGAGGAAAATTCGTCTCAATCGCAGTAATTTCTTTAGTTTTACAAAAAAAAAGAAAACAAAATTATCAAAATTATCTTATCCTAACGCTTTTTGACAGAGATTGATATGAGAATTACTGTTTCACACCTTTCTGCATATGACTTTCAGGCATGCCGGTTTAGTATCTTCAGCTTTTTTTTTCAATTTAATTTTTAAAAAAAAATCTGTTTTTGGAAGAATTGTTTTCAAATTTCCGAGAAAGAAAAATTATTTTTTTTTCATTCTTTATCCTACCTATGCAAATACGATTTAAAATTACAGTCACGTGATTTAAAATCACACATCATGTTTCGTATTTTCACGATATTAAATCGTATATCGCGTATAAGCCAATATTATGATTCGTGTTCAACTGACATGAAAATTGTACAAAGGAATTCGTATTCACGTGATTTAAAGTCAAATATTGAAATTTGTATTAACGCGATTTTAAAATCAAACATTGAGATTCGTATTCATTCGATTTTAAAATTATATATCGAGATTCATATTAGCGTTATTTAAAAATCACACATTGATATTCATAATCGCAAATGTTAAATAAATAAGTAAAATCTCGCACTGATACTTTAAAAAAAACGTTGATTACATTCTGTGGATAAATGCTACCAACACATGCTTTTTTCTTGCTTAATTTTCAGGCATTTTTCTAATTATTTAAGAAGTGTTCTTGCATGTTGCATTTTTGGATTTCTATTTTTAGCTTTTTCTTTTATTCAACTTATCCCTATGGTAGGAATTAATGTACAGTTTCATAAAAACTAAATCATTTTAAAAAAATCAGCAGTTCTCAAACGAATTTCGCCACTTAGAGATGGCGACAAAATGGTTGAAACATGTCACTAAAGTTAATTAATTGCAGAAAGTTTTTTAGTTAAGGTTTTGTGTTTTCAGAAAATTTTTCATTTTATCTACGTCTCGCTTGCAAATATCAAAAATGAAACAGTACACAAAACTAATCGCTTATTGTTCTGACAAAGAATCACGTATTAAAAAAAAATAGATTAGAAAGTAAATAAAAGAAGTTTATGAACTCTCTGAATTTTCACGCCATACTTCGGTAAGGCAGTCAACGTAAAGATGAACAATAGAGTTTTCAAATTTTAATTATCAACGTTTTCAATTTTCACAGATTCTAATTAAAAAAATTAAAATGGACTCTTGTTTTAATTATTTTATTTCAAATATCTGTTCTTTTTGAAAAAATAAAGAAAAAAAACTGCAAAATTCAGATTGTCGATTCTTATTAGTGACAACTCATGCTTTTTTAAGCAAAAAAAAAAAGAGAGAGAGAGAGAGAGAGAAGGGGGATAGATGGCAGTCGACGTTTTTTTTTGGGGGGGGGCAATAGGAGACAATCAACATCTAAAGACAGGCGATAGGTCGAAAAAGGTTGATTTAAATCATTCATTTGGCAATTTTTACGTTCGTTTTGTTAACAGTTTACCGGATATTGTAGTTTTCAAATTTTTATTTCTAACTACTATACATTTAGCAAAAATACAAAACTGAAAAGTGAATTTAACCGAATAAATGGTTTTTATGCCGTGCTTTAAAGTAATGTGATAAAGTTACCAAAATATTTGCCTAAATCTTTTACCGAAGAAAATAGTATCAGCCTGTTTACACTTTAAAAAAAAAACAGCGGCTTATTTATATGGCTGATTTATTATTTTATTTTCATCATACATTCATCTATTAGAAAGAGAATGTGCCTAAATAATGCTTTCAATTATCTTGAAACTACTGTACTCGGATAGATCAAGCTGTGGTGTCTGTTGCAGATATATTTTATGGGCGGNTTATGGGGGGGGGGGGGGATAGTCGGATTCATTTATTCACTCACATGTGTTTTATAAATTCATAGAATAGTTTAAAAATTCTTTTCAGAATTTGAAAAACAGATAGCACAAGTTTGAGAAAGACAACAAGAATATAAGTCCAGGGTTTCATCTGGAATCAATCCTACTGTATTCACACTTCAGAGTGGTTAACAGAACGGCAATAATGCACTAAGCCCCCTAGTATTTATTGAAAGTCAAACAATCCTACATTACTGTAAGATTGTTTGATTGTTGTCCCTTCTACCTAAGTCTTAGAAGTGTAGATGTAGAGGGTTTTATATAGTTTTGCTGTATAAAATGTATCATAATTTAGTTTATATAGTATGGTATTATATAGTTTATGTAATATAATTCTTTCTCATTTTCGTACTATCTCTTCTTTAATTTGACAAG
Organism: Parasteatoda tepidariorum; assembly: GCF_043381705.1. Taxonomy (NCBI): domain Eukaryota; kingdom Metazoa; phylum Arthropoda; class Arachnida; order Araneae; family Theridiidae; genus Parasteatoda; species Parasteatoda tepidariorum. The sequence goes on along the minus strand of NC_092214.1, from coordinate 23,008,278 downwards.
AAGCCTTTCTATGTATTAAGCGGACAAGCTTGTATACGTATTTAAACCAAATTTATATATTTATTGTCACTCATTTAGGATTACAGTGGGATTCAAGCTCTCTCCCTCCATTTTACACAGCGTGTGGAAAAGGGTTTGGGATTGTCTAGAGATGCCCCTATAAAAAGAATTACTATTCTAGGTATTTATTTACTTATTGTTACACATACACAAGCATACCACTTAAGCTTCTTACTGCTCCGAAATTTGGATTTCGAATTTTTCACAATTAACTAACTTAATTTTTTAAATTAATGATGTCTTAAAAGAATTATTTATTTATTGTCACTTATTAAGGATTACAGTGGGATTCAAACTCTCTCCCTCCATTTTACATAGCGTGTGGAAAGGGTTTTGGGCTTGACCAGAGAAGCCCCTGTAAAAAGAATTACTATTCTAGGTATTTATTTACCTATTGTTACACATACACAAGCATACCACTTAAGCTTCTTAAAGCTCCGAAATTTGGATTTCGAATTTTTCACAATTAACTAACTTAATTTTTGAAATTAATGATGTCCTAAAAGAATTATTTATTTATTGTCACTCATTAAGGATTACAGTGGGATTCAAACTCTCTCCCTCCATTTTACATAGCGTGTGGAAAGGAATTTGGGCTTGACCAGAGAAGTCCCTGTAAAAAGAATTACTATTCTAGGTATTTATTTACTTATTGTTACACATACACAAGCATACCACTTAAGCTTTTTAAAGCTCCGAAATTTGGATTTCGAATTTTTCACAATTAACTAACTTAATTTGTAAAATTAATGATGTCTTAAAATAATTGCTGATTCATATTTAATTCAAAAAGTTGAAAATCGCTTAAAAACTATATTTTTTTTTCAGTTCTTAAGTATATATTCTTTTGAAAAAAAAGTTAAAAGGGAATTTAAAAAAGGTAAAATTAATCTAATGACGAAAAAAAATGTTTTAAATGTTTTAACCTGCTTCTTTTTCAATAAAAAATGATAATGCTAAGTTTGCCAATGTTTATACGTTATGGGAAAACTGCCAATCAAAATATGATTAAATGTTTCACGTAAAAAAACATGTATTATTAGGATTCAAAGAATGTTTTGACACTTGGGTGTTGACGATGATGCATTACAAAATATTTAAAATTATAGCAGTCAAAAAATATTGCAGTAAATTATAGTTCTTACATTATTGCTTCGATTTTGGTGCTTATTTTTAATCCTCAAAAGCTTTAAATGCTGTGTTATATTATTTTGACTTGGCTTTCATATTGTTCAGTGTCTTCTATCGATGCATGCAGATCAATATTTATGTCATTTTTAAAATTTTTTATTAGTTTATTATTATTTTATAAGTAAAGAAGTTTTCAATGAAAATTGATTGTTTAAAAGTTGAAAGTATGAATTTGAAAACTCTGGTAACTTTAAATTCGCTTACTTTTAAGATTATTAATAAATACTGTATATAAGGAAGATAGTAAAAAATTTACATACAAGTTACTTGAAATGAATAGATGTATTGATTGGTTACCCTACATCTACAATAATGGAAGACACACCTTTAGTATTTGATATTTTTCTAATTTCTCAAGAAATACTAAGACATTAATTTTTTAACTTTAGAGGTGTTTACGTTAAACAATTTCACAAACTTATCAAAAAAGTTTACATTTGAGGGACCAGCAATAAATTACGAACAGAAAAAGAGTGTTTTTGTACACCCTATGCCAGAAAAACAATAAGCTTGTAACTTGTAACATTAATTTGAAAGTTTTATGTAATAAAGACAGAAAATTTCATGAAGAAATGGATAATTTTTATAAAAAAAATATTTAAAAAAAAATTTTTTTTTGCCTTACATTTCCTTTTTATAACTTTAAAAGTATTTAATAAAATCAAACAAAGTTTTTGAATTAATTTTTAATTAATCGAAAAATTAATAATTTTAATTTTGAAAAAAAAATTGGTTAAAAAGTTACGCATGATATTAGCATTTAAAGTAGCGCTTTCATGACACGCATGCGTGGAAAACATTTGAAATTTTTTGTTCATAATTTTGTTGCGAATCGTACTCGGTAACTTATGAAATTTTTAAAAATCATTTTACAGTTTTTCCTTTACACTTATGTTAGCATCATGTATTAGCAAGTTTCAAAGAAATTACGTAGAAAACTTAAAGTATTTGAAAAAAACTTTAAAATTTTTTTTTACTTAATTATTGTAATGCTAAATATTAAAGGTATGGAAACGTTAATATTAAAAATATTTCTAAAATATAAATTGATAATTTTGTGTTGTGTGAATAGGTATGCAATCTTGACTTTTCAACTACCCTTTTCCCATAAAACTATTACGATCTATTTAAAAATATTATGATATAACTAATTGTACTCAGATTCGAACAATTTGTGAAAGGGGAAATTTCGCTTAGATTGATCCGGAATTTTTATTTCCTTCATTTTTAATTAATTTTTGAGGGAAGGTAAATGAATTCTGTAATTTTTGTTTTGAATTTACTGATGAATGGATAAAGGCTATTGGACAAAATATTATGCTTTTAAAAGAAGCATTTATTTATTTATTTCATTACCACCTAGTAGTCTTGTTATCACTATAACTCATTTATTTGTATTTTCTAGAAAATATCTAGACCATAAAATGGGAGAAAATTTCCCTAAACCCACCTGCAATTGGATAAAACTGCTGAGATAATAGTAACATTCCTTAATTATTGTCACTCTGAGGATTGTCACTTTTAAGACGATGGTATTTGCCATCCTTATTATTCTGATTGTCACAGATCAACGCTGTCTATGGACTTGCTTCGAGAAACAGCTTACTGAATTATTGCCATAGAATTGGATATTGGGAGCCATAGACTTATGTCCCTATGGGGACATAACATTTGGGAAAGGCATGTGAGGGGGGTCACTCTCGAAATCCTAAGCTAATTTATGTGACACTCGGTCAGCTATTATGCAAGTCATTGATCCATTTAAGTTTGTACAATTCATGGTTTGTCTTATGATAATTATTATTGAGAATAAGCAAACTTTGATTTTATTTCACTAACGGAGACAAGGGATATTAAATTCACCAAATTTTTAAAAAAAAATTGTCTAAAAATTAAAAATATTTCTATTTTATTATGCTCACTATTTGTATTGACATTTTAAAGATGTTATAACAATTAGATTGGCGAAATTATGTCTTAATTTGCACGAAAGGAATTTTTCGTAGTAAAATATCTTTTCTTCTTTTATTTCGCTCATTGCAATTTTACATTAATTTTCTCGGCAGTTTGACATAAGCTTTATATTGTGATTTAAAAAGAGTTTCAATGTTTGTTTTGCTGAAATAATCATTTAACCCCTTAACGATCGGTTAATTTTCAAGAAAGCGGTTATAAAATAGCCTATTTTTTTGGCTTTTGTATTTGTATTATGTATTTGATTACTGCTGCAACTAGTTTAAAATAAACTAACTATCTACAATTACCTTAAGAATATCCTGGTACTGCCATCAGGTGTGTAAAATGAGAAATAAAATGTTGTCCGGGCAAAAGAAATGAATTCGTTTTATTCTTATTGGCGCGTTACTGCTGAGCACTCCACCCCGTCATTTTCACGGAAGCGAGAAGGAAAGGGTTAAAAACATTTTGTTAGTGAAGTTTCGAAAAAGAAAGTCCCGCAAAAATTATGTTTTTTTGTTTATTCAAACACTGCAAAAGTGAAACAGAAACTGATTTTTGCATTGATTTTTATTCCTATTATGCTTCTATAGACAGATTTTCTGCTGACATTTGAGAAGCGATGGATAATTGTTATATTTTTTCATTGTTGCACATTACTATATTTCTAGGCTGCCATCTGTCTCGAAATAAAGCCAGGCAGTTAATAAAATTTTCTAAGAAATTCCATATCAGTTTAAATTTAAAAAAATCCGAAGAGTTTCACTTTTAAATCCAGTATGCCCATAACTCAATTGCATTTTGTGAATATTTCAATATATTTAGTAACTCTTTCTGCTGTATTATACATCAATTATGGATTAACAAAATTTTTGAGAGCGCATAGCTTTCATTCACACCTACTGCAATAGTCACATCTATGTATGATTTCAAGTTTTAAATCTACTGGTATGCTTTGGCCGGGATGGCCAGGTTGGCAGGGCACTGGGAGGATGGAAGTTTAAATCCAGCCGGCTGAAGACTCCCCCTGTAGTAAATTCTTACTGTTGCACGTTAAATCTATCGGGTCACAAAGTCCTCCATACTACCATAACAAATCAAAACCTCTAGGGGTACTGAATTGGAGATTGATTGTTCTCTGGTTCAGGTCAAAACTACGATCTGTGGATGAATGAATGGATGTATAAATGGGTTCGCCCTATAAACGGGTGTGACGTATGGGTGTGGCAAAGCTAAATTCTTGTCCATTGATGGCACCACTGGAAAAAACAAGAGCAATCGTTCCCCCTCTGCGTTAATGGTTGGCGATAACAACAACAACAGTGAAATACTTTGAAGTCTTGTGATTTAAAACACTGCGCAAAATATGCCTATGAAAAATAGATATAAATGGAAAACACCATTTAATTTTAAAAAGAATAAGATGAGTGGTCGAAAATTATTATATTTGCTGATGTTGATGATGTCTTAAGAGGAACCTAGCTTTCAAATTTTTCAAGTGTCTAGTTTGTTATGTAAACTTTCATTGCCTCTAGTGAAATATTTTACTAAAAAAATTTATTAAAACATTTTTAAGCTAACTGATATTTTTGACGTAGAAATTTTTAAGAGGTTACAATTGGAATCAAATTTCTGGAAAATAGCAAGTTGAAGCAAAACGATATGTACAAATTACGTTCAAATTTTTTAAACAAAACTACTTACATAAACACGAAAGAAATGACAAGAATTATAACATAAACAAACAATTCATGTAAACGTTGAATTTCATTTTCTTTTAATCCTTAAAATTTCTTGTTAATAACATATTTCTTTCTGTTTTCGAAAAACCTTCTATTTACAACTTAACTTTCTGTTAATAAAACGGTTTATTAATTTATTTTATTTAGTTATTAATATTTGCTGAAGTCCATTTACTTCTGTTCTTTATTTCTATTCTCTAAAATGGTTTTACATGGCACATTTGAGATTCAAATTCTTTTAAAATTATAAGAGATTTTTAACAAAACCTCAGTTTGTAACGGAGAGAGAGAGAGAGAAACGATCTGTTTTGTTAATTTTTTTTTTAGTTTTTGAAACTGTTCTACTAACTACATATTTTTCCTGTTAATAAAAATACTTATTTATTTATTTATTTCTACTTCTCTTATCATTATTTAATGTTTAAGTTTTCTGAAATGTTAGTTTAGTATTCTCTAAAATGTATATTTTTACACTTATTCACGCTTAAACGTAAAAATCTTTAAAGTTCAAAAGTAATTTTTTTCAACTAAAGTTCACTTTGTTAAAAAAGAACCAGTGAAACTAGTTTCAGTTTCAAAAAAGACAAACAACTTATATCAAAATTTCCACTTTTCTATTTGGCAAACAAATATCGATTTCCACTGTTACAAATATACAAATACACAAAATAGAAGATCACTTCTGGAAAAATCGATATGAATTTGAATTCAAAAGCACAATAAATATAGGGCACCCTTTGCTTATGACATCTCATTTAAAACGATTATAGAATCTATCAGGCGAAACGTTTATTTAATTTGAATCAACCATCCAAAATGCATCGTTTTTTGCAATTCACCAACCTTCCAATATCCTATTCAAATTCAGTTATTAAATTTTGATCCTCATACTAAGTTTTTAAGATAGTTTTTCACTTACTCAATAAAAGCGTAAATATATGCAAATTTGAGTACATTTCAAAGGAGCATCATAATAAATAGCTTTAATCATATATGCATTTCATTTATTTTTCAAAACTCTCCAGATGGTGATTTTACTTAAGGAATAAAGGATCTTTCGCTAAAGCTTTGCTTTCTTGTTAAAATATATGCCTTTACCTTTTTCTTCTTAGTTCGGAAAGTTATTTATTAATGATTAAATATGCAGTTATTATCAACACCAACATAGCAAAAAACAATTTTTAAAAAGTAACGTTAATTAAAGTTTTACTGAACCATTTATGCTCCGGAATTTTCACTGCAGAAAAATTAAAAGTTAATTTTCATAAATGTGCGGTTAGTGTGGTTTTTGTGTATATTTGATTTCATCATTGCAAGTTATACACGTAGTTATTCTATGTGTATATGTTTGTTTATTATGCACATAAAATATATTTTTATTCAAGCTCATAGTTATTAAATAAATTTCTAATTTTCGCTGTTTGTGGTTGGATAACGGTATAACGCTCAGCAAAGGTGGCGCTAGCGGTTAAAATTTGTAAAATAACTTGCGTACACCTTACGTTACCTTAAAATATAGTCGTAATTTTTTGTGGTATGGTAATAGCAGCGTATAACAGTAATAAAAACCAAATTTTCATAACAATTTAATCTCTTATGGGTTATGTAAAATACCTACATACTTATTATTTAATTTATTTTATGGAAATATGGATTATTTTCCATTATTTATCGTTAACATTCCTGCTTTAAGACTTTTAAGAAAACTTAAATTTTTCCAGTGACTTTCATATAGCTGGGTTTTTTTATATTATTCCTTTGTAAAAACATTACATGACATAAATCTCTAATTTCAGTTAATAATGCAAAAATAAACTCTTATTTTAGGTAGTACAAATGAAGATTGAATGATATGTTAGAAGACCATCAAAAAATTAAACCAAATTCATTTTATTGTTTTCAGTATATAAATTTCATTAAGAAACTCTGAACAAAAAGTTTATGACCTTAATTAGATTGTGAAAAAGCTTCCAAACTCCGGTTTAATGCCTATCTAGACTTTGGGATTGTTTTTATTTAAGAATTTTATTCCTAGAGACATAGACTTTAAACACGGTCAAGTGGAATAATTGCATCAAGCGTTCCATTGTTGTTCAAAGGAAAACAGAGATATTTACGGGATTTTCGAAATTAAACTTGCGCTTCAAGATTTACTGAAGATTTAGATTGAATTAAGATCAAAATGTTCAAAAGCAAAATTAATCTTCTAAATCTAAGAACTTAACTTTAATTAAGTTCTTCCGTTAAAGTAACTAAAACATGTCTATTTGGGATCTTTTTTCAAAGCTTTCAATCTTCATTTAAAATTTAGTGTCATCATATTACTAAACTCTTAACAAAATTATTAAGGAAGAAATGGTATTGTAATTTTTCTAAAAATCTATTTCATTATGTTTAAAGTTGACAGTGGATGTTCAGCAACATTTTTTTAATATACGAATGAGATAGGAAAATATAGCTCGAGAAAAGTGAAAAATAGATTATGAAAAAGATACATGTTTATGAAAAATGGATTAAAAGTAACCAAAATAGATTGCGTTTTATATTGAAACGCATTTGCAACGATTAATTACTTGTTCGGAATGACGTTTTTAAAAAACATAAGAGTATCTGGCAAAATATTAAAAAAAAGCAAAGATCTGGCAAATTTTTGTCATAGAACATAAATTTGGGCATGCCGGTAGACAGTTATTGCAGTCGGTGTCATATAGATGCCTCTTATCAGTTCGAATTTCAAATGTCACTTCACAAACGCTGAATTAACTGCACGCACTCCGATCCGATGAATGTGTATTTATGTCCGATTCTGAACCATCGGTTTGTACACCAGTTGTCAAGCGCAAAGTTTCAAATATTTGGTGTTTAACACTAGATTGCATAAGGAAGTCATTTTGACTGCTTCTAATTTCAATTAGATAAACAATGATGTATAAAATGACACAATTTCTTAGAATTTTGTACAACAAATTTCTTGGAATTTTGTACAACATACAATTTTTTATTGCTAATATTTACTAATAACTTGTTATATAACTATAAATAATATAAAAAATATTGAAAATTAATTTAAAAAAATTTCTTTACAAATTATTTATTCTTTTACAATCCAGTCATTTTTACTGCTTTTGGGCAATATAGGTATATACTAAATTTCAGTCTTTCTAGTGTTAAAAAGTGTTTTTTGTGCGTACAATCTCTAAAAAAAATTTTGTTGACAATGGCTAACTGCAAGTTATGGCTTTGCAAATCTATGCATCATATTCTAAATTCCAGTGAGCAAAGTTCTCCTTTATTTTCAATTCCCAAGTAAAAATAATAGAAAAATCTACGCCACCTAATGGCATTTAAACGTATCATTTCCGGACTCTAGTTCTATACAAAAAAATGCACAAATTGGTTTCTTACAAAAGCAGTTGCGCAACACCCAGCAATAGCCAAGTGATTGTGAGATCTGGGCTCCTTAGTTTCGTACTCAATTTCAAAATAGTGTTAATATAGTCAGTATTGAGCATGAACCGATTTTGCATCCTAGCCAAGCAAGTACTCATCAATCTAAAGCTGGGTGGACTTTTAACTATCACTAAGAATACAACTTTCGTACATTACAAAGACAGCTCCGTACCCTTACCATTATAATATCCCGGTCTTTTGGTCTTTTTTACCCCCTTAAAATTTTTGTCGAATATTTTTCAACTGTTTTGTATATAAATAATGTCATTTCCATTGCGTGTAAAAAATTTTATTGACTTGATAATTTTTGATTGAATTCGAATTATTTCAATGGTTTTCGTTCAAAGTTGCCGTATTTTTTCTATAGAAAGTCACCAGGGCCGGGATAGCCTGGTCGGTAGGGCGCTGGGCCCATATCCAAGAGGTCGTGGGTTCGATCCTCGCCGGCCGAAGACTCCCCGTGTAGTAAATGGTGACTGATGCACGTTAAATCTGTCGAGTCTCAAAGTCCTCCATGTTCCCACAACAAATCAATACCTCTGGGGGTACTGATCCAGGAGTTTCCTTGTCTTCTGGATTGGTTCAAAATTACAAGGCTACGGAGTTGAACGTAAGTAGTCGTAAACCCATGAAATTGGGTCGGCTGTTCAACGACGGTTATAAAATAAAATAAAATAGAAAGTCACCGAGCCGCGATGGCTCAAGGGATAGAGTGTTCGCCTTCCAATGCGGCGAACCGGGTTCGAGTCCCAGTCAATACGAATTCTGCATCCGGGGTGCACCGACCACAGTCCTGACGTGAAATATCCTCTGTGGTAGACGGGTCATGGGTTAGAGTTCCCTTGCAGTCAGACTAACCGTGGGAGGTTTTCGTGGTCTTCCTCTCCGTGTAACGCAAATGCTGCTAAGCTCCATCAAAAAGTTCTCCAGGATGACAAGTTTTTCCCAATACTTAATCCAGGAGTTCCCTTGTCTTCTAGATTGGGTTCAGAATTACAAAACTACGTAGTTAAACATTAGTAATCGTAAACCCAAAAATTGGGTCGGCTGCTCAACGACGGCTGTAAAATAGAAATATAGAAAGTCTCTAAATGTGTTTCTTTTTTTTATTAGAATAAAAAAAATGGTAAGGTTATAACATTATGGAGAATTTAGCTTTTCCCATTTTTGCTACTGTTGGAAACAAAAAAAAATCTTTTAAAGTAGACTAGAAAAGATATAAAAGTATATTTGAAAGATATATAGCTACATCTTTTCTATCTTAAGATTTTGTCTTCACTCCAAAAGAAACTCTTCAGAAACGTCTTTTATCAGGCAAGTTTTATGCTGCTGAGATTGATTACGAACGTAAAACTGAAGATTTAAAGCGCGAGTCACGATCAACATTACAGTTAAGCTGAAATCTGTTTTCACAAAAGTCACAGATAGAAACGTGATTGGAAGATTCAAAAAAAAAAGAAAACGATTATACAGTTTTGATCTTCGTTCATATATTTTTTCTTCACCCATTCCTAAGTAATTTAAAAAAATCCTTCCAAATTGTAGAGATAAATTTAAAAGCTTCAAATTGTGATAATAAAGCAATGAGTACAAAGTAAACAATATTCAAAGAAATAAAGTAAGTGAAAATACTAAAAAACAAACACATTCGAAGCATGCTGCTCGAGAAATTATTTTTAATTTAGCTGAAACAAGATGATACTTTCGTTAATATTTTTTTATTTTTTAATTTTTATAAATTTTCTTTGAAAATTTTAATTGATGAATATTTTTTTTCACTTACCTCATAATAGTTTACAAGTTTTTAGCTGTTTGTTGCAGAACTTTTGAATTTTAAAGATTTATATTGTTATATTAAGCAATGCGTATTCATTAATCGATATTTAAATAACATAATTTCGCTAATAGAAAAAACATTATTGACAGTTGAGAATACTTGTAAACATTCCATAAATTCAAATTTTTATTCCCCGAACCATTTTCATTACTATGCCGACCGGCTTGCGTAGGGTTAAGGGAACTGTCCCTGCATCCGAAAGGTTCTGGGTTCGAATCCCGGGCATATATGGGTGTTCTTTCGTTCTCTGTACTATCTGTCCTAACTATGGGAGCAACGTTGGCCCACCCTGAAAGTGAGGTCCTGAAAGTGAGGTCAACAAAATTGCCCTGTAAATGCCTGAATTGACGAAAAAATTTTAACACAGATGGGCATTGGGAAAAAAAATTAATACAATTCGAAATATAACAAGCTTATTTTTAGTGAAATATTATCGAAATTAAAATTATATGAACTACAACGCCAACAAGTCAAGCGCACAACATAAAAAGAAGTAGCATTTAAACTTTAGGGATTATTTATCTTAAAATGATTCTTTAAAAAGCACTACTACTCAGAAACAACTGAATTATGTGCTAGAAAAAACTTGCAGTTAGAAAAACTTAATATAAAGATTTTATATCCTTGAAAACAATTAAAAAAAGTGAAATGTTGATTGTTTTCAGCATTCAAACTTACCAATATTTTTGTTTAAAAAAATTGAGCTGATAAGAAAAATTTTATGCAAGCATTTTAATATTTTTAAACCTGATCACATGATAATTTATAACGTTTTTCACGTAAAATATCATTACCTATATTTATTTCTAACGACATTTATAAATATTGTAAACCATGCACATTTCTCTAATTTCGTGCAATAAATGCATAAAGCTAATTAACATGAAAGAACACAAATTATACCACATAATGTTATGCTATAATACTGGTGGTGTTTTTTTACTCCTTTTTACTATACTTACACATTGGTACTTTAAAATTGAATCAAATTTTATAAAAGGAAGTAGAATAATATTAAGCCTATATATTTAATTTGTTCCTCAGTTATTAATTTTTTCTATGAAATTTCATAGTAAATTTATTTAAATTTTCTAAAAATTCACCAAAAACTGCAAAACTTGCTGCTTCTCAAAATTTAAGCATGATAGATTATTTAAATGGGGAAAACATACGGGTGTCTAAAACTTTTGGAAAGACTTTATATATTGCCTTTTTATTTTATTTTTTTTAAATGCATCAAGGGTAATACTTATATGAAAAGGGAATTATTAATAATGGTAATATTACTTTCATTATTTTAGCTCTCGGAAAAAATTTTTGGCTCTAGGAAGTTTATTAAAAGCTGTTCTAAAATTTTTCAATCGCAATATCGTGTGAATACACAAAACAACATCCTTATTAGAATACTTTTATTTTATTTTTATTGTGCAATTTCAACGTTATTGTTTGCACTCATCACAAAAAGCTTACTTTCATATCATAATATCTTATTAACGATCATTAATTTTCTACTCCCAATTAAGGAGACACGAAACTGTACATTTTTTCAAATTACAGACATTTTGTATACATTAATTTTATCTGGTTTAGAGAGAAATAGAAATTCGACAAATAAAACTAATTTATTTGCTCCGTGAATGTAGTCAATAAAGGAAGAAAAGAAAACATTTTAAAAAAAATTTCAGTAGTCACGTAAAGGGAAACTTTAATCTGTTGCTATAGCCAATAAAACGCATTTATCGAGCCATACGAATTTCTATTTCATTTAACTTCTCTTCATTTTTCTCATCATGTCTCTTTCATTTTTTTTAAGTAATGAGCAGTTTGTATGGATAATTTTTCCCAAGTAATACATTTAAAAAAATTATATTTAAAAACGAAAAAAAGCATTATTGAATATATATTTTAAAATGACTTATTTTCATAAATTTTCAAACATAAAAATATATGATCATTAATCCTGGCTTGGTGAAGCTTTTTCCTTAGCGTTAATGGTAAAAGTGATGTCCATTATGGATCCCAATATTACCGTTTTAATAAAATATTATATTAATATTTAATATATATTTTATTTAAATACTTTAATAAAATATTAAAATATTTTATTGAGGAATTTCTGATTATATGATGATAAAAGAGTTGAAATAAATCAATATTTTATTTAAAAATAATTTAATTGACACATCTATTTTTTAACGTGAAGCATAACTTAATAAACTTCTTTAGATCACCAAAAATTTAAAAAATAAAAACATTTTCAACTAAAATTAAAAAAAAACCAGTGATAATTATTAAAATAAATAATTTTTAAAAATACTTCTTTTTGATCATTAAACAAAAGCCATGGGTACAGAATACGCAATCTGATTTGCAGTAAGCACTATTTAGATTAGAAACACTGAATTTTGAAAAGAGAAATAGTTCAGATTTTCGAGACCAGAGAACTGAAATAGGGTCTCAAGTTTATTTTTGGGTCGTGGTTATATTTACAATTTCATTTTGCATGTACATTTTATAAGAACTTTCGCAACCATGTTTTTTAAACTTCTGTGTGCTATATGCAAATTTTTCAGCTTTTGTGTGCTATATGCAAATTTTTCAGCTTTTGTGTGCTATATGCAGAAAAAAAAAGATTGTTTGAATTTTGTTTTATTTCAGTTAAGTGCTTATATGCTATTTGCTTGTAAGAAATCAAGAACAAGTTTTCAAGAACCTGAAGCCTGAACCTACTCTTTCCCAATCCAAAATCTTAGTCTCTCTCCTATTCTGACCGAATAATATGATGTATGTATCAAAATGCATAAAAAATAAAAATTTTCTGTACTTTCTATACCCATTTTACATATAAAACGGCCTTAAAGAGCCCAAGTAGCGAAAACTAAACTGTTTTTTTTTCTCTTTTTTTAAAATAAAGTTTCCATACTCTGAATAGCATCTTTTGCAAATTAGTTTAACTTCGATTCGGAGAGTTTTCTTTCCACCAGGCCTTAAACACATCTGCGATAATTATAGTTACCCTATAACATAATTTATTAAATCACAAATATGAAAAAAGCTCATAGAAAATTTTTAAAAAAATATAAATGCGTTGAATAATTTAGATAAATCGTTGCATTTACGATACTTTTCTTTATCAATATCAATAGCAACTTATATTCAAACTTAAACATAATTAAGTAGAACTTAAATTACTTGAGCAATGAAATTAAAGTAGATGTTTTTTAAACACAAATATTAAAAAAATATGAAAAATAGAACAATAAAGTGTGACATAAGAAAGCAGAAATGAAATTTAATCTTCTCCCAGATTTGTTTTCCATTTTCATTTTATTTATTTTTTTTGTATTTTGTTGCTTTTGTTCATATTATTCTACCTACTTGAAGTTGTAATTATGCATAATTCTCTCAAATCACTTTTTATTTCAGAGTATTTTTCTAGCAAGACTGAATCTAATTTACATAGTTAACTATGAATAAAATGAAAATTTGAAGCGAATTTCGCATTGTAATCACGTGGTTGAATTTTTAGTAACGGTTGAAAATTTTCCTTTATATATTTGCCAAAAATAATAAAATTAGAGTTGGTAGAAATAATTGTTAGAACCTAAGTTTAAAATATCATAAAATAGTTTACTTTCTATATTAATTACGTGAAAGATTCGAAGATTTAATGTTTCAAATAGAACAGGTTTATACAATTGCCTTAATACAAGCAATTATTTAAGTAAAACGAAGAAATTAAGCTTAAAATCATCATAAAACATTACCATAATCAAGAAAACTATGCGTTGAAGAAAGTAAGTAATATTTTTAGAAGCAATATAAACTTTGCTAAAACTTATCAACTTACTTAATAGCCAACGCCAAAACTAATTGTTATCAATCTCCTGCTAATAAATTTCTTAAGCTATATTATGTTATCTAATACACGTAAGGCCCATGTTTGTTTTTCTTTTGAATGTATTGATTAGATCCTCTGGCACCAAAGATTGATCAAAATCTAAACATTCAATATTCTTTTCAAGCTATCCAATATCCCGAAAATTTCACGTAGCATTTTTCTGAAAATATTAATGAACAGATAACTTCTTACAAATAAATTTTATTTAGCAAAATAATCCTCTTAAGCTTCCACAACTCGTTTTCAACAAAATCTATAGTTAAAAAATTCTTGTCCTTAGTCCTGCAAAATTGTTCCATACCCTAAGTTTCATACCTTGTTGTTCATGCAAATAGCTATCAATGGCTAAAAACAATTGTTAAACCACTGAACGATGTTTGCAAATAAGACGGTTTTCTCAACCAGAAAAAATCTCATTACTTGTTTTTGTGGTCTATAAAGTATTTTGAAAAACCTCTATGATCGCTTTCGTCGTATGAGAACGTCTTGAAAAACGATTGCGTCCTTCCTGCTGTAGAGTGGCTAGCTGCTTCAGATGCAAAGTAGTTGCAACCATTTGCAACTTGGAACGAATGGATTTTTTTAAATAGATCTATTATTCTTTAGAAATTCAAAATGTACCTCAATATTTTAGTTTACGTCCTATTAAAAAGAATGCTTTGAGATAATAAATAATTGCACACGTATTTTTTTTTCATTGAAAAAAATTTCGAAACTATTTTGGGGTGTCCGAACACTGGGAAATTTTTCTCGCTTCTTAATTTATTTATTTATATAACAAATTCATCCACATTCAGTTGATAATTTCTCATTTCACCGTTTGTTTTTCTAAAAGAAATGTATTCAAGATATGCATCGAAAGGAAATAGATGCAATTAAATTTTACCTTTAGATTTTTATGGGCACATTTAATTTCGCCTTCTAAGGGTTCAATTAAAAATTCCTTATACCATAGAATATTTTGATATAATTTGTGAACTTATAATTTTAAACTATGAAATATCCATTCATGGGAACTGAAAGTTTTATAAGAAAATTTATTACTCTAAGTTTAGGATAAAGAAATTTGTCAGATGATGTTTGATAAGACGCGCTGAACAACCAGCTTGCCTTATAAAACTGCTCAATATGAGCAATTTAAAAAAAAAAAAATTCGAAATTACTATTGCAATGAAATTTGGTGGAACACTATGAATGCAAGAAGGTAAGCAAGACTTCTGAAGGAATGCAAATAACACTACAATATAATCGAATCATATCATTATTATCGCAATATTTCATAATATTAATAAAATATTTTTAAACCTTTTATCCAAATTTTAGAATAGGACAGTCATTTTTTACAATGCAAGAATAACTATATCAATCATAAGTTTTAGGTAATAAGTGTTTCTCAAAATTCTCTGATTGTTAAAAAATTAATAATCTGTAGTTTTTGTCTAGCTTTACTGACTTAATTACAGATAAACATATTTTAAACAAGAAAATTTTTTAAATATAATAATTTTTAATAATATTACCTTAAAGAATATTATAAAAATGAACAATTTATGTTTTTTAAATAATATTAAAATGCATTAAAATATATAGTATAATAAAAGTACAAATCAAATATATTAATCCACATAATGCTCAGTATAAACCTTTATTATTATTATTATACAAAATAGAATCATTAAATGTGATTTATTAAGATCTTGAGTATATTCTGCTTTAAGCGAAAGAACATCTCTATCAAATCAGCTGTCATATTCAAGCATTTCATTAAAGTAATTTATCATTTGTCCTACGTCCAAACTTTCGCCGCTATAGAAAGGGGTCATTTTGGAGTAAAATTTTATCGATTTTCTTTAAAGCAAAATGAAATGACTCATGATATCAAGCATATTTAACTATAATGTCAAAGTCGTTGACTGGTTTAATTAAATAATGTTTGGATATTTTAACTGCTTATATTCGATAAGTCAAATTAATTTACATTAAACTTTTTTTTATATGTTCAACTTAGGATACTTTACGTATTTTGATTGACTCGAAAGTTATAAAAAAATAGATTCTAATAAAGAAAATGTTAATAATTTTTGAGTATCACTAAAAACTTAAACCTAGAAAATAAAATATTTTGATTCAATACCGATAACCCTTTTATACATTCTCAAAAAACTCGGGTCAAAGTTGAATCATATTATTTGTAATTTAAATAATAATAATATCGTGGAAATTCGTCGCAATGTTAATTATGTGTTAAATTGAGTCGTTTTCCCACTTAACACTAACTATATCATAGTACAATGTAATCAAGTTTAAGAATGATTAAGTTGCATGATAAATTAGCAATAACTAATGGTGAAGCAAATTTGAATAATATTAAAGCTCAAGGCACTATAAAATTAACATCAATGTTGTAAAATCGCAAATATATATACCCATATAACTCAAAAGGTCGTAATGTTGCCTGAAACGTAAAGTCTCGAAGCATTGAAACGTACTGTCCTAAACGTGGAAACGTACCATCCAAAACGTTAAAACATACAGCCCAAAACGTCAAAATGCCACTGTTAGACATTTCTAGGAAAAAATGGTTCAATAACAATTTATTTAGTCATTATGTTACCACATTCAAGCAAAACAGTCAAATAACTTTAAATAAAATTGTATTTAAACTGTTAACTGTGAGAAAATCCGTTTACTAACTGCTTTTACCTAATACGGTTAAACAACTAGACTTTTATCACATCAACCTGGCACACCTAATGAAGCAACTTAGTTTCTTGTAGCTGGGTACAAATTATTTTTGAGAAGGCTAATTTACCAATCTCATGACAGATAGAACAGGGGTTCGAGACCCAGCGCTGACATCACAATATTTCCTCCATTCCCTTCAACATATGAAGAGTTTCAAATGTCCTTAATTAATCAGCCTGAACTATCGGAATATCATACTCTCATTCCCGCATAGATGACATCACCATAAAGCTATTTAACACAAAAATATCTGATATTTCCCATCTCCTACGATATGTGAAGCAACCAGATAAACTAATTAAGCCACATTCCCTGCTTCATTTGATAAAACACAACTCAACCACTACCTAACTCTCAATACCCATCACCTAACGAAAAGCCTAGCTCCGATGTACAGTTAAATTTCTTTTTTGCGTTGTTGAAACCATGCTAGTTGTAAATGTTTGTTTAAGCATACTAATTGAAAAACGGTTTCAAAACCATAAAAAATGTTTTTTTACCTTAATGATGTTAATTGGATGGACAGACTGCTGCTTGTTATTTTACCGTAATTTTGGGATAAAAATTCTAACAATGTGTAGTCCAAAACGTCGAAACTTACAGCCAAAACGTCATTTTTTTTAGATGAAATTTCATTCTAAAATCAAAGGAATCTATTAAAATTTCGTAAAAAATATCACACATTCTCCGAAATATTACTAAAATGTAATGAAATATTTCAGATCTGTTCATTTTAAAATAATTCTAGTAGAATATTGTCTTACAAAATGTTTCTGAAATATTTCAGATATATTTCTAAAGCATGTCAAGTAATATTTCAATTACATATACAAAAAAGCATTCCAGAAAAAATTTTCTGAGCGTTTTTTAATGACTTTATATCTAAAACGTAGTTTCAATGCTTTGTACAATATTTGTGCTCTGTATTGATAAGATTCGTTTCATAAAATTCGTTTAAATAGATTTACGCAATACAACGTTAACTTAAAAGCATTTATAAAATTATTTTACTATTTAAGTTTTCTTGCTCATTTCAAATGCTTGAACAGCAGTATAATAGCTGCATTTCTATTTGAAATAGCCTTTCATTCAATGAAGCAATAATTCACTTTCCATTAAAATCACTAAGTTGAAAGGTTTTTCATGTATTTTTATAATGGTTTTTCACTTTTTTATAAAACAGTTTTAGTCAGTTCATTCATTTCAACTTTAATTTTAGTAGTATCAGCAATTGGAAGTAATATACGCTTTGATACAAGCGATTATTAACTTAATGCTAAAATTTATACCTTTTAAGAAAAACCACTTAATTTTCTTTGTTCTGTAAGGAAATTTTCAGAACATGAGAAATCTCAATTATTCTATTTGAAATCTAAATGAATTTCTCAGTCAACCATTTTCTGAAAATTTTATATTAATCGAAATGTTTAAGATTAAAGTATCGCTTTTAACCAAACTTCAGAATTTGTTAAGTGAAAAAACATTTTGTTAATAAAAAAACGCAGAATTTTGTTATTAAAAATTGCCTAACACCTTTTCCTGAAACAAAACGTAGTAATGCAGTAAATATTACAATAAAAATCTATCGTAAATTAATTAAAATTTTATTTCACTATTGAATATTTGAAACTTTTAATTGCAGTAAAAGTATGTTATACGCCCATTTTTTCGATGCATCTTTCTATTCATTAAAATAATAACTACTTAAAATTATTTATTCGCTATATTTATTTGCAATCTTTGTTTGAAAGTTGATAAAAAAGGGTTTTTTAATTTTTCTTTATATCCATCTGTAATATAGTTACGCGTACATATTTAATTAATTTGTATAAAGTTTGAAAAGGATCTAATTAATTTTGTGTTCTATAAGTGATATTTTTTACGAAAGAGCTTAATTAGTTTAACAATCAATAGAAACAGCTGGTTGTTTACGGTGAACATGGTTTCGTAATTAAATTGACTCCAAATGGAACTAACGCAATTGAGCTTAGTTATAAATATCAAACCCAATTCATCATCTGGTATTTATTAAGTTATTAAGCATTTGCGCTTTGTTTAAACCAATAGCATGATAATTAAAAAAAATAATGTAAAGTCCAGAATGGTTATGGAGTAATTAAATTTAAAACTGAGTGCTGACATTTAAATGATAGTAATTAACTTGAGACAAAAGAGATTAATTTAGAAAATCAATATCATGCGTCATGTATTGTATTGTAAAATGTATTATAAATTTAAAATGTTGTAATGCTGGTAAACTTAATTAACATAACTTTGATATTTTTTTGAGCTACAATTATAACAAGTTTAGTGACTATTATTGCTATACTTTTGCTGTTGCAAACTGCAATTTAAAATTGCCCGTTTTTGTGAGGCGGATATGTTATGATAAATTAAAATAAACAAGATCAGTTTAAAAAAAATTCAGAAAGGGCTCCCCTAAAAAAATCTGATTTTTATGTAGTCTGGGGACTAAATAGGAGGCAAAAATGTCCACAGTTCCCTATTACTATCGCTTTGCTACCCTTATCCGTTTTGCTTGATCCAGACTATGAACGAAGTAAGAGCAATTCACTATATATCAAACGGATAGTAATTTAAGAACATTATTCCATGGAAATTTTATTTTCACATTTATGATGTCATTTGTATAACTGAAGTATGGTAAAATTAACTATGTTTATGGCTCAATGGGAGAACCAAAAAGCTTAGTATTTTTACCAAAGTGCTTTGGTAATGATTTTGGTAAAATTAACAATAAACTATAGTTTTATAATCCATGACAAAATTAAGTAGTTTTACTATGAAACCTTAGAACATGGCATAAAAACCATTTATTCGGTCAAATTTACTTTTTAGTTTTGTATTTTTTGCTAAATGTGTGGCAATAAGAACTATAATTTTGAAAACCAGAATTTCCGGTAAACCGTATGAACAGTTTAAATACCGTATATTTTGGTTTTATTATCCAGAATTACGGGGAGTTTTTTGAATTCGGAAATGTCATAACTATACAATTACAGTAATTTCACCAGAATTTTTTTCCGTGTGGCAAAGACATTTCTGATTGAAAAATGAAAACTCAGTAAAAAATAGCAATATTTACTATAATTAAGACAGTTATTAATTTTATTTAATATTTACAAATTTTTCAACTTATGGTGACGGTTTTTAGAAAATTCTGGTTTTCAAAATTTAAGTTCTTATTGCACACATATTTAGTAAAAATAACACTGACAAATAAATTTAACAGTAAGAAACGGTTTTTACGCAATGCTTTGAGAAATCATGTTAAAAGTACAAGAATATTCTGCAGAATATATCATTAATTTTGCTATTTATCAATCAATAAAATATTTTTGATGACAATCCCTTTTACTTAATAGAATGATAGTAAATATTATAATGTGTTTATTATGTTTTCTCGTATGTTTTGTTTAAAATAGCGTTGACTGTTGTTAGATGACGGTTAACTTTGTCTTTTGCTAATATATTTATCAACTATGACCAAAGAAAAAGAACATGAATGGTGCTTTCAAGTGCTTGCTATAAGAGAGTTATTGCTATACTAGACTACTGTTGCCTCGATTTTATCTGGTGGGTAATGGTATTTACTATATTTTTGTTTAAGTCTCACTCGGATAAAATTAAATTAAATTTGCGTCTATCAAGTGTGACATAAAATTTTGATATCAAACTAAAAAAATTATGAATCGTTGAATTGGAATGTTAATGTTTATGTTGAGGTCACATCATCGCGTGTAAATTTTATAGCCTTCATTGAACATCCGACCTAATTTTGGGTTTATGGCTATTAATGTTTAATTACATAACCTTGTAATTTTGAACACAATCCTGAAGACAAGGGAGCTTCTGGATCAAGTATTGAGAGAAATTTGCCTTCGTGGAGGACTTTCTGATGGATTTAACCAGCATTTGCGTTACACGGAAAGGAAAACCACGAGAACCTCCCA
The DNA here is from genome assembly GCF_043381705.1 of Parasteatoda tepidariorum. Classification (NCBI taxonomy): domain Eukaryota; kingdom Metazoa; phylum Arthropoda; class Arachnida; order Araneae; family Theridiidae; genus Parasteatoda; species Parasteatoda tepidariorum. The sequence continues at coordinate 22,987,422 of NC_092214.1, read as the reverse complement.
CAGCTAGTCAGACGGCAGGGGGAATCTAACCCATGATCCGTCTGCCACTGAGGGCATTTCACGTCAGAAATGTGGTCGGTGCAAGCCAGATACAGAATTCGTATTGACCAGCCATCTCTGGGATTTGAACCTGGTTCACCTCATTGGAATGTGAACGCATGTAAATTATCCTTTTCATCGGAAAAATAATTGTTTTATGCTGCTGACAACTGAAAGTAAAATATTGCACTAATCACGTGATGACTTAGTGAGCCAAAGGAATACCCGTGTATTTCTGGTTCACGAGGATGCCGGTTCAAAGGTGCTATTTGTCATCATTTCTTGAGCATTTTTTAAAAAAAAATTAATATTCTATTTTTGCTGTATTTTTATTAGGATTTTCTGTAACCCCTTAAGGCATTTGCTCGTGTCTGACACTGGCAAATGTTACCGGCAAATTTGCATATGATTGTGTTTCACGGGGAAATCTCGTCCCTCGCGTTATTTAATTTCTAATGCCCGTCTGAGATCCGTTCTAGTTAAAATGGATAGGCTAGATAATAATTAAATTTATTTATCATAGAGGAAACCACTATGCAGCATTTTTCTTGTGTAAACCACGTGGTGCATTTTGATGATCATTATTAGCTATAAGTATACTAGGAATTCTTTGTTTTAAAGCAGTTGTTTGGTGTAAAATAGGTAATATATCCATTTTTATTGCGTTAAATATTATAAAAGTAAACAGTTAAGTATAAGTTATTTAGTGTTTTTGTAACTTGCTTTGAATAAGTTCTCCGATAATGAGTGACGATTTTGAATAAGACAATTTATCAGAAAGTTTCAGCGATGATCTAATTGGATCAGTTGGTTTAAGTTGATATAGTTTCCTTTTAATATTTTGAAATTCAAAATAAACCTGTAATCAAATTGTTTGTGCTGTAATTTCTTTGACAACTTTCACACCAACCCTTGCTCCCTAGTCACCCCCCACGATTGAAATTAAATAATTACCTATACATTAATTTTCTGCTCCAAAAAAAAACTTGATCATTTTTTAGCAGTTTTTCCAAATAAAACTCGTGCCTTAAGAGGTTAAATTTCTTAAATCTTTCTTTAATTTCCATATTTTTTCTAATTTATGATTTCTCTTAAACTGCGAAACTTTTTATTATTGATATGAAAAATATCTATCCATTATATAATCTCTGCAAAGACATATATAAATATGTGACACACATAAATTCTTTCGTAAAAACTGCCTGTCTAAATTAATATGTAGTTTCGAACAGTATTTTGATATTGGTGATTCATATTTCTTTGAAGCATATCTAATCATTGTTTCTTAATACTTGTGATGGAAACTGACTTAATACAAATAATTGCTTCCATCTAAATTCGATTTTCGTATCTGCTATCATTGAATGGCTTTATATAATTGCCCCATTATTACCCTTATTTGTAAGAAGAATTACGCATTTTGAATCCTCAGTGGTCTAAAATATGTTTAATGCTGCGTGAAACAGGAGAAAAAGATTGTCGGAAATAATATGCCCTAGTGGAGCAATAATAAACGCGTGTCTTTCAAGAGATCAGGTGTTCTAAATCGCTAAATTTACTGCGCACTTATGTTATTTTGAAACTAACCAAATTTTCTACAAAGAGCATGATAATGAGCGATATTATTTTATCAATTTTACAATAAACAAAATTATTTTTTGGAGAAAACATATTAGTGATCAAGATATTTTTATTCAATCAGATTGATATGGTAAGAAAATGGCGTATTTTTTGTGTTCTTTATGAACTCGAAAGTAATGTATATTTTTTTCCAATTCTAAAACTTTTGATTACACTTTTTTCCCCCTCAGAACATGTTTTACAGACTTTAGCTACTCTCCCATCTCCCCACCCCTATATTTTGGAAGTCGAAATTCTAAGTCGCACTAAAAAGTTATAGTTGTGATTTTTTAGAGAACGAACGCTTTTATGCTTGTTATCTCTATTCATTCATGCTTCTTATGTTTCATACCTGTTATGTTTTGAACTACTCTCGAACAAATACAATTTTATCACTGTTCACGAAAATTTGATCATTGCACCAGAAATTATTCAAATATTTCGTTTTTTTTTTCTATTTTCTTAGTACCGTGCATAGCGTTTTTGAAAAAAAGCGGAAATCTTCTTCAATACAAATTCATCATTGAAAATAAAAATAAATAAATAATTCATCAAGAGCATATTTCCTCTCAATTTTCTTGTATCAGAGAAAGAAAAAAAGTGAATTAATTCTCTTTAGTCGACTCATGATTTACCCAAACAAAAAATATTTGCTTTTCTTCCTTATTTGCTTTTTTTTTTTGATGAAATCGAAATTTGTGTGTTTTTTTTTTCCTATTCTAATACTTTTGATTGCACTTTTTTTCCCCTCAGAACATGTTTTACAGGCTTTAGCTACTCTCCCATCTCCCCACCCCTATATTTTGGAAGTCGAAATTCTAAGTCGTACTAAAAAGTTATAGTTGTGATTTTTTAGAGAAAGAACGCTTTTATGCTTGTTATCTCTATTCATTCATGCTTCTTATGTTTCATACCTGCTATGTTTTGAACTACTCTCGAACAAATACAATTTTATCACTGTTCACGAAAATTTGATCATTACACCAGAAATTATTCAAATATTTCGTTTTTTCTTTCTTTTTTCTTAGTACCGTGCATAGCGTTTTTAAAAAAAAACGGAAATCTTCTCCAATACAAATTCATCATTGGAAATAAAAATAAATAAATAATTCATCAAGAGCATATTTCCTCTCAATTTTCTTGTATCAGAGAAAGAAAAAAAGTGAATTAATTCTCTTTAGTCGACTCATGATTTACCCAAACAAAAAATATTTGCTTTTCTTCCTTATTTGCTTTTTTTTTGTTGATGAAATCGAAATTATTGTGTTTTTTTTCCTACTCTAATACTTTTGATTATACTTTTTTTCCTTCAGAACATGTTTTACAGACTTTAGCTACTCTCTCTTCTCCCCACCCCTATATTTTGGAAGTCGAAATTCTAAATCGTACTAAAAAGTTATAGTTGTGATTTTTCAGAGAAAGAACGCTTTTATGCTTGTTATCTCTATTCATTCATGCTTCTTATGTTTCATACCTGCTATGTTTTGAACTACTCTCGAACAAATACAATTTTATCACTGTTCACGAAAATTTGATCATTACACCAGAAATTATTCAAATATTTCGTTTTTTCTTTCTTTTTTCTTAGTACCGTGCATAGCGTTTTTAAAAAAAAACGGAAATCTTCTCCAATACAAATTCATCATTGGAAATAAAAATAAATAAATAATTCATCAAGAGCATATTTCCTCTCAATTTTCTTGCATGAGAGAAAGAAAAAAAGTGAATTAATTCTCTTTAGTCGACTCATGATTTACCCTAACAAAAAATATTTGCTTTTCTTCCTTATTTGCTTTTTTTTAATGAAATCGAAATTATTGTGCTTTTTTTCCTATTCTAATACTTTTGATTACACTTTTTTTCCCCTCAGAACATGTTTTACAGACTTTAGCTATTCTCCCATCTCCCCCCCCCTATATTCTGGAAGTCGAAATTCTAAGTCGTACTAAAAAGTTACAGTTGTGATTTTTTAGAGAAAGAACGCTTTTATGCTTGTTATCTCTATTCATTCATGCTTCTTATGTTTCATACCTGTTATGTTTTGAACTACTCTCGAACAAATACAATTTTATCAATGTTCACGAAAATGTAATCATTGCACCAGAAATTATTCAAATATTTTGTTTTTTTTATTTATTTTCTATATTTTTTTATTTTCTTTCGTACCGCATATAGCGTTTTTGAAGAAAAACTGAAATCTTCATCAATGAAAATTCATCATTGAAAATAAATATAAATAAAGAATTCTTCAAGAGCATGCTTCCTCTCAATGTTCTTGCATGAGAGAGGAAAAAAATAATTAATTCTCTTTAGTCGATTAATGATTAACCCAAGCAAAAATATTTGCTTTTTTTTCTTAACAACTCCATGCATTATTTCATTAATAACGAAAAAAGCAGAATAGATATTACCTTAAATGAACCGTTTTTGCTTCTTATCTTAATGAGTATTTACCTATAAAGAGGAAGTTTTTATAGTCATAGCGAATGAAATGTAGGCTATACTCCACCCAAATTTCCTTTCCCTCCATGTTTCATTGAGCAAACAAAACGATCGCATATAATCAGAATATTGCTAGCAAAATATAGTAGATCAATAAAAAACCCATACATAAATCCAGAAGGAAGCAGATAAGCACTAAATTACAGTCAATTGGTTTGTCTTCATACGAAATTAAGTTTTTCTTGATTATGAAAGTTACGTCAAAAAAATATTTTTGGCTATGTTTTCTGTCTAAAAAGATACGCTATATATAAATTATATTTTTACCACAGCAACAAAATTAGATTGAATTTGAATAGATCGTAAATCGATTTTTAAATTCAAAACTAGTTGCATTTAGATTATCAATTTATAGAACAATGTACATTAAAATATTTCCAACTATTTTTAACAAACATTTCTTTTAAATTTTGTATGAGATAAACTTTTAGCGTTAATTATTAAGAACTACATTAGTTCAGGTTTTTAAACAAGTTTGTTAACAAAAATAAATGAAATGAAACCAATTGAACCAAAAATAATAATTGTTCGCTTGGAAAAATCCTTTTAAAGAATAAAGTCTAGATTATTTCGAAAACAACTGCCCACATTACTCAGAAAATCGCAAAGATCTCTTTAACTGCTTGCATGGTTTGTCAGATCAAATGCGATAATTTGCTTAAAAAAAGCTTTCTTTTTTCTTTATTAGAATGAAACTACAAAAACGTGTTAAATATTAAAAAAATAATTGCTCACATAACCCAAAAAGTTTCATTCAATTGTTTTGATCACTAATATCTGTAAAACAAATTACATTGTTACAGCAGATGCTAAAATTTATTCCTAAAATCACTCTTTTTCTCTTTTTGCTAGAATTAAAGTACGGAAGGTGTTAAATATATAGAATGTAATTGTACATATTTCAAATTATAGATCCCCTTAAATATCTTGGAAACAGCTTGTTTGTAGAATAGTTTGATGAATTATTTATTTTAAAAAAATTTTATTTCGTTAATTGCTATTTACTTCAATTTTACGAATGACCGCTTTACACCATCTGACGATGTGAATTAATAGAATTTTATTAATTAATTATTTTTCATAAAACTGAACACTTCATGGAGATAGATTAAAAACCATTTTAAATCAATGCGAAACTATTGAACTTAAATAAAACTTTTGATATCGTTAAACTTTAAAAATAGCGCAGTTTTATAAAATATTGGAACGCAATGTTCAAATTTTCTATTCTATTGAAGTATGTTTAAAGATTAGAAAAAATAGTCCTTTACACTTCATTTTGATACTAATTATTTACTTTAATTCTACGAATGACCACTTTACACCACCTGAATCTATAAGTTAATAAAAATCATTTATTTTCTTATAAAATTGAAAAGTTCATGAGAGTTAGATGGAAAAAAAGTCATTTATCAATGTAAAAATAGAACTGTCAATGTAAAACTTAAGAAACAACGCAATTTCTTATACTATTGAAATAATATAATATTCTTTCATTCTATTGNCCTTTACACTTCATTTTGATACTAATTATTTACTTTAATTCTACGAATGACCACTTTACACCACCTGAATCTATAAGTTAATAAAAATCATTTATTTTCTTATAAAATTGAAAAGTTCATGAGAGTTAGATGGAAAAAAAGTCATTTATCAATGTAAAAATAGAACTGTCAATGTATTCTTAAAAATTAACATAATTAATTATTTACTTCTTTTTGTAAAGCTAGTAAAAATATTAACTCTGATGTAAATAATTATGTAAATAAAAGACATAGAAATATTTTATCCCGTTCTACGCAATAAAAAAGTTCGTAAAAATAATATTAAATGATGATTTATTGTTCATTGTGAAACTGCAAATCCCTTTAAATGCCAAAATAGGCATTTTACAGAAACAACTTATATTTTAGATTGGAGCGAAATGAAACAAATTGCAAATTGGTAGAATCTGAAAACTTCGCAAAATGAAAATAAATAGCTTTGTAAAAGTTTTACACTGGGGAATATAATTACGAAGGTAATCATTTTTAAATTAAACGAACATTCGAAATAACAGGAAGAGGAGTTCCACAATCATTATAACCAAAAAATTCGATTTCCGAAATACCTGTGCCTTTTCGAACAACGAAAGAGAAAGCAAAGGGAAAAGCCAAAAATGCTGCGAAAGCATAAAAAAATATATAAATTCTAATTTTCGAAAAAGTGTCGAGTATGCCTTGATAAAGGAAACTATTTTTGCTAAAATTTAGTTGTTTATTTATTTGAAAGTCATGCTTGTTAAAAAAAAAAAGGATCTCTGCTTAAGAAAAATAAAATAAATTTAAATAAAAATTATTTGAATAACATTTATTAAATTTTATAACGAATTATACTGACTTTGAATAAAATAATAGATTTAATAGAGCTATCGATAATTCACATACACTTACAACGCAAAACTTTATTTATAACACTGTTAGAATTTTCATTCTAAAATTTTTGTAAAATATCAGCCAGCCGTCGGTCCATCCAATTGCCCACAGAGTTTGCGGTAAAGATCTTTCTTTTACGGTTTTGAGACCGTTTACAACTGATATGGTTATAAAGCCGTAAATACAAAACTATTCCTTTTTTTTAACCATTTACAACAAGCATAGTTTCAAAACCGTGAAATAGAAATTTAATTTGACATTGAACAATGGCTTTTCGTTAAGTAATGGGCATTTTATAACCGGTGTAAAACAGCCGACCTCAATTTTTGGGTTTACGACTGCTAATGTTCAACTACGTAGCCTTGTAATTTTGAACCCAATCTAGAAGACAAAGGAACTCCTAAACCGAGTATTGGGAGAAATTTGCCTTCGTGGAGGACTTTTTGATGGAACTAACCAACATTTGCGTTACAAGGAGAGGAAGACTACGAGAATCTCCCACGGTTAGCCTGACAGCAAGAGGACTCGTACCCATGATCTGTCTACCACTGAGGATATTTCACGTCAGCAATGTGTTCTGTGCAAGCCGGATGCGTAATTCGTATCGACCAGACATCGCTGGGGATTCGTACCCGGTTCACCTCATTGGAAGGCGAACGCTGTATCCCTTGAGCAATCGCGGCTCCAAGTTATGGGCATTGGAGAGTGCAGGAGACTGGAAATTCTTTATGTGTTGAAGGGAAGAATGGGGGAAATATTGTGATGTCAATGTTGGGACTCGAACCACTGTTCTGTTGGCCATAAGGCCAGCAGATTAGCCCTCTTGGCTATAATTAGTACTAAGCTGCAAGGAACTAGTTTGTTTCATTAAGTGGGTTTAGTTGGTGCTATAAAATTCTGGTTATTTAACTGCATTAGGTGAAAGCAGTTAATAAATGATTTATCTCAAAGTTAAAAGTTTCAATACTATCTTATTTATGATTCTTTGACTGTTCTATTTGAATGTGATAAAATAACAATTAAATTAGTTGTTATTTAACAATTTTTTGTGAATTTTGAACTGTGAATATTGAACCAGCGATTACCAACTTTTCACGGTGTACAGTGTGCAAATTAAAAAAAAGTGGAACAATTGAATGACTTTTGATCTAACGATAGGGTTTCCACGTACTAGGATGTAGTTTCAATAGTTCCAGGGTCCAGCACCACATATGCTAATTAATTTGTGCATTCGTTTATTTTAAGTTATGAAATAAGGCAAAAAAATTATAATTTCTTTGAATGAAGATAATTTTAATTCATATTTGGCTTATTGTGCATTTTCGAGCCTTGAAATATAGGGAATTGTCGCAATTCGGAAAATATGGACCCGATTGTTTATCCAGGAAAAAATACAGTCAATTAAAAGATATCAAGTTATTAAATTTATTTTTTGTGTATTTCACTAACTTCTTTTTTGAAAAAAGAAACTAACTCACTTCTTTTTTAAAAAACTCACTTCTTTTTTAAAAAACTCACTTCTTTTTTAAAAAAAGAAACTAATAATATAATTCGTGGGTAAAAGATATATTTTTATTCAGAACAAGGTTTTTTTTCTCAAACTTTATATTAAGAAACATTATTTTCACTAATTTATTAAAGTACTCCAAGCTAACTTCTCGATCCATTTAAGATTGCATATCCGATCATTAGATAACAAGTTATTCTGTCATTATTTTTTTTGCTTCGTATAAATATACTGATTAGTTTAATACCAAATATTTCCATAAAATATTTGTTTTTACAGTTTCAACTCTGTTATTTTTATTATCAAAATAATGAAATGAATCGAGTACAATGTTAATATGCAATATTATAATGATTCAAAACTTTTCGGACAATTTAACTACATATAAATTTAAATTCATTCAGAATTTCTTCCATAATATTATTATAATATGATATTTTCAACATAATTTCAAGCAAATTAGTTCGAAAGAACAATCCTATCCAATTTTCAAAATCTTTAAGCTGCATCAAATAAATCAAAGCTCCAAAATAAAGTATGTCTTTCTTTACTCGTAATTTAAATAAGTTTTTATAATCAGAAAGAATGTATAAAGTAAAGGAAAAATTAAAATAAAAATGTATTCAGAATAACTTGAAAAATGTTTTTAAAAAATCTAACTAAACTGGGTTCGAACAAAAACTAAATAAATAAATAAATCACGTACAGAAGGGGCACTGTTTCTTTCATTTATTTGATCTTTCTTTACGTATAAGCATTTAAGTAGAACTTTAAAATATTTAAAACTAAATATTTAAACTAATATTATTTTAAATGTTACATTGTAGAAAAATGTATCTGGTAATGTGACACAATTATATATTGATAAAACGTGTTTTATTCAGCACCGATGCAAAACTAAATATTTAAAACTAATATGTTTTGAAATGCTATATTGCAGGAAAATGTATCTGGTAATGTAACACAATTATACAATGTTAAAACGTGTTTTATTTAGCACCGATGCAAAACTAAATATTTTAAACTAATATTTTTTTAATGTTATATTGTAGGAAAATGTAACTGGTAATGTAACACAATTATACAATGCTAAAACGTGTGTTACTTAGCACCGATGCTATGATGATTTCCAAATCTCAATCAGCTATAACATGGGAGCTATTAGAGCCTTCAGAAGATTATTAATAGCATCATAAACGCATATATAGACATTTCAACCATCCCGTCAAACTAAAGCCAAGTAACTTATTAATTAGTTGGTTGAAAGCAGAGGGTATTTTAATGCCTTTTACGAGTTAGTCTTTTCTGTGATCATTGAGGCTTAATGCCTTTGGTACAAGTTTAATACTTAGTTAATCGTTTTAATCGATACTATGAAAATAAACAAGTATTTTTGTATCGACAACTTACATTGTTTACACGACTTAATTTCTGAATGAAGCAAAATACTCTTTTCTTTTTAGTAGACAATTGTTTTAAACAAGATACTAAACAATTAATACTTTTATATGCTACCAAGAAATGTTTTTTTCGCATTAAATATCAGAGAAAATTTTATAAATCCTTACTGTCGAATTTGAGTAGTAAGTCTATTTTGTTATGTTTGCAACTTATAATATTTGAGAGAATATTAAATTTTGAATTAAATATTCTCTAAAGTAAACAATTGCTTTAAACACTCGTATTAAACAAATATTATTTTCTAAATGCACCAAAAATGTTTTTTGACATTATATGTCAAAAATTATTTTAACAATTATCTTCATCCATATTTAAAAAATAAACATGTAAGTTTTTTTTAATGTTTAAAATTTATAATACTTACAAGAGTTTAAAATATTTCATAAAGTATTCCTTTCTGAATAGACGTTTATTTTAAATAATATCTTGAACAAATAATATTTTTTATGTTATCACAAAATGCATTTTGGCATTAAATGTCTGAAAATGCCTTGATCTTTACTTAGAAAGTAAGCTTTTCTTTTTGTTTATAATTTACAAAGTTTATAAGAGTTTTAACTTTTGCATAAAGTACTCTTTTCTAAATAGATAATTGGTTTAAGTATGATTTTAAACAAGAAATACTTTTTATATGCTGACAAAAATATCTGGCGTTTCATATCAGAAAATATTTTAATAATAGTAAAAATGTAATGAAGAAATTAAATGCTTGTTTTTTGTGAAGCTAAATAATAGTGATTCTTTAATCTGAACATTTTAATAAAATAAATATGCAATTTAACAGTTAAACATTCAAATAATCAATAAAACATTCTAATAAATAAAATAAAAACATAAGAATTCTCAACTACGACTATTCCTGAATAGAAGACTTTCAATTTTACATAAGAAGAGCATATTGAAAATTCTGAACTTATTTTGATTTTTTCCCCATCTATACTCAAGATGTGTTTCCTTATTTTTGACGATCATTTCGTTACGAAATCATGCGGCTTTTGATGAATAATCATAGAACTCTCAAATAGTTGACGAAATTGCTTTTCACTTTGTGTGTTCTCTCAATGAATTTTGTCCTTAAACAAGTAGTTTTTATTTTTGTTTAAGAATCTTTTACACAGTAGAACGGAATATTACAAAGATTAGCACTCTTGCTCGTCAAAAATGGTTCCTTGGTTAGAGTCATGATAAAGTTTCATTCAATCATAATTATTTTATTTTATATTGTATTTTATAATCAATTGTGTAATACACTGTTAGAATATTCTCGGTAAAAATGGTTAAATATCAATTTATTTAGTTTTTATTTTACCATATTTAACCAAAACAATCAAATAACTATAAAAAAGATGATATTCAAATGTTAAATACGAGAAAACATTTTATTGCTTGTTTTTATCTAAAACGGTTAAACAACCACAATTCTATCTGGGCCAACTAGACTCACCTCATGAAACCATTTTTCCCCTTGCAGCTAGGTGCATATTGTAGCTGAAATATATTGTGCATATTGTAGCATATTGATCGGTCGATCTCATGACTGTCAGGACAAGGAATCCCAGCAAGGTTAGAATCCCAGCTATGATACCACAATATTTCTTCCTTTCCTTCAAAGCATGAAAGGTTTCTAGTATGGAGCCTCCCTGGCAGAGCGGTATTGCCCGCCAAACGCTCTGTTAAGCGTGGAGGTGGTGGGTTCGAATCCCGCCGTAACCCTGGATGTATTCTTTGTGATGTCCTTCTCTGTATTGTGCTATCTGTTCTTCTACTTGACAAAGGTTTATAAGCCTTAATTGAGCACACAAGCCTGCAAATGTATGTTGTACCAATAAGCAATAAACAAGTTTCTAGTATCCTGTAATCTTCAATTGATGCCCTTAGACTATTAGAATACGAATTTATTATTCACGTATAAATAGCTCGGTTCCCACACAGCTCCAATGTCCGTTTAAACCTTACGTCTATGATATAGAAACTATGCTAGTTATAAATGGTTTCAAAACCGTATAGTTTTATATTCATGGTTTTTAACTGTACCAGCTCTTTAAATAGTTTCAAAACCGTAACGGTAAAGAAATGTTCCTAACTATAAACTTTATGAAAAATCGTATGGACAGACTGCTGCTTGTTATTTATTTACAGTTATTTCAGAATGAAAATTCCAACAGTGTAGATATGGAGTATTAAGCATAACGCATTTGACTTTATTTGTATTCTAAAAGAAGTTAAGATAATGATCTCCACACTTTGGCGAAATTTTCGCTTACAAAATGAACGAAGTCTTAAGTTTTCAATTTTTACAGTACATAACTTTAATATTGACCACCTGAAATATCGAAGAAAGAACAGATACCCCCCAAGAACCATATANTAAATATATATATATATATATATATTCTCTCTGATTCTCAATCATACTTTCCAAAAATGTATGTTTAAAAATATCTTCGCTTTTATCTTCAAATTCCGTATTATTACTTTTATATAACGTTAAAATATACTTTTACTTATCTCTTTTTTTACTTTGCTTTCTTCGGAAATCGAAAACAAAAATCGGTGTCGGGTTTTCCAAAAAAAAAAAAAAAAAACATGACAATATTTTGTAGTTGCTGTAATATGTGAATGAAGGGTCAAATGCTACTAGAAATCGATTATCAGTTTCAAATCTTTCTGTTGAGGAAACGATGTTTGATATTTTTTTAGGAAATAGTTTGTTAGAAGCTCTTTATTTTGTATAAGGTTGGGCCTTTTTTAAACATTTTTTAGTCTGCTTCATTTAATCTTGACATATTTAAAAAACTTAAATTTTTAAGCCTTCTCTTTCACATTTCTATCAAATTTCTAAGACCTCTTTTAATTTAGATATTTACTTTCTGAAATATTTTAAAGTATCATATATCAAAGTTGGAGACATGATGGAATAGTGGTTAAGACGTTGATACACTATACAGGACCGAAGTTCTATACCCGATGGCGGTTTGAAGAATACACATTCTTAGATCAATGGATATCAATGGGTCAATGGCAGTTCAGATTGTCTGAATAAGTAGAATATGACCAATAGACAATGCTGTCAACATTTTGAGCAGGTCTTGAACCTGTGACACCTTAACTTTTATAATCACGTTGCCAAAATCCGGCTATTGTTGGAATGCTTTTTTTTTACATCTTAGTTATAATTTACAATAATCCTTGTTATATTTCACTGTAAAAATAATTCATCGATGTTCCAGGAAGAAAATTTCAACTAATATGCCTAATTTATATCAGCAACATTACTGGCCAAAAACAGGAAACTTCTTAATTCAGAAACCTTCCTACTTCCTGTCCATAAACTTTCTGAAAAATAAACCAAAAACTTAATAAATAAAGTATTAATAAATCTTCCCGATAAAAGCCAGAAATGTTTCTGTATTAAATGAGCAATTTCGGGTTATGGCTAAGTTTCTTCCGTAAAATTAGGCTTAGTTGATTAAGTGGCGCCATCTAGCACACGCTGTAGAAAAGGATTTATCAAAGTCAAGCGGTCAAAACAAATCCAAAGCAAATATATTCGAATTTTAAATACCCATATATTCATCTGATTTTTGAGGAAAATTCAGTCTCAAGAGAGAGAGAGAGAGATGTTCGTTGGCTGGATACAAACCATGGATCTTTAGGTTCTTAATGGGATGCTTCCATAGTTGCCTGTCCCGCAGTGGACTGATCGTTAAGACACGGCTTCCAGCTGACCACCGAAGTCAAGCATCACTGACTGTGGTCAGTGTGCGGGTGGGTGACTACTTGGATCAGTCTGCGTAGGGACCGAGGGTGTGCGGTATAGGCCCCCATTAAACTGTTCTACCGTGAAGTGCTCGACTTCGCGTGCAGATCGTCGGGTTACCGAAGCGGAAGTGCCATCCCCTCTGCTGAGGATCAAAATTGCGATGGCATGTCTTTGGATCATCCTTAGGGATGTTTCCCAGACCGTCGCCAATAGCCCATTGGCAGCTCTAGTGCGACGTAAATGAACTACTACAACAACAACATAGTTGTCCTGGGAAGCTTCATATATTCCATTCGTATGAAAGTTTGTAAGATATGGCAACCTATGTAAAAAGTGAAATTAAAATTTGCCGTTCTCCTGACTGAGCTATAGGGGCCATTTTCCAAATTGCAACCTGTTGTACCATTGAAAATGGAAGTTGATATGTCATGATTTTACATTGCTGTGGCCACTATATAAAGCTTCCTATTTCTACCTCGACGGGGCCGTACAACTATGGGGATTAGAAAATTCTACTACATTCCACAGTACTTGGGTTCGAATTTCGCCGCCAGCCAACGGACATCTCTCGATCACTTTTCTAAATACGCATAACTTTTCAGAATATGCATTTTGCTCGAAAATGAGTATCTCGAATAAATGGGGTTTAAATTCTTCTATGATTTGTTTTGGAGCAATTTTGACACTATTTTGCTCAATTCTGAAAAACCCTATTTTAGAGTGCAATAATGTGCTTGAGTTTGTGATAGCAATAAATTTGGTGGAGATGAGCAAGACTGTGGCACTGCCTTCTAGAAATGAAAGAATTGTGAGATTTTGTTGTCCTGGTTCACCAATTAAAGAGAGTATGAACTTCTCATATGTATATAAGGAATGTAGGAAATGTGTTTGGGAGTTGAACCCCTTATGATCCAGGCTAATAAGTTCAATCCTCTCAGCTAAAGTATATAGCCTGTTTGGAAATTTAATTAATTGGCATAAGAGTCCATAGAATTTAGGAAAATGAAATTGCTTAGCTATCTCTAGTTTAATTATTAATGTGTTAAACTATAATATAAAATTCAAATAATGAATAATTTCTTAAATTTATAGATTGATTACATTCAAAATCATCTTGATTATTTTTACTAGGTACATTTATTATAAAATTTCTGCGATTTATGGTTTTGTATTTGAGAATATGCTTGATACACCTTAGGAGAGTGTAGCGTATCTACCACTACAAAATTACAACTACAATTCACTAGTATATAAGACATGTTAACTCTACTCTATGTTGAGGTACCTTTTCATAGATGACGGTTGGCATTGTCGGTAACTCCACTCCCCACATTGGTGACCTTCGGACGTGATGTGAACACGTCTACGTTGGCAGTAACGCCCACTTCGATATGAACACGCCTATCTAGACAGTAACGCCCACTTCAATCGGGAAGCGCCTACTTCGATGGATGGTCCGCATTGAACAGTTGACTTGCTACTTGTGACTGCGACATTATCCACCTCCTTGCACTGTTGTTACTCAGTCTAGTTTCGATCACACACAACGTCAACCTGCATACACCCGACTGCTAAAGGCAACACAGGAGCGACTACGACCATGATCCTAATACAGCTCTCGTGACTAATGTTCAAAACCAGGTGACCTTGATCCAGCTCTCCCGATCTGTCGCAAATATAGCAACTAGTGGTATCCATGTATCGAATTCTATCACAGCTATAATTCTTGTGGGGGAGTACTGTAGCATATCTACCACTACAAAATTACAACTACTATTCACTAGTATATAAGACATTTTAAATCGACTCTATGTTGGGGTAACTTTTCATAGATGAAGGTTGACATTGTCGATAATTACTCTCCCCACAGAGAGTTTTATTACATTGATAGAGTTTAAAGAAAAATACACACCGTTAAATGTTTTTCATACCATTAAATTCTACCGACAAAAAAACATTAACTCTCACGTGCCTAAATATTACAGAATATATTATCAAATGCCATAGATGCATTAAATAATTTTATTTATACGCGACAATGGTATTTTGACAATGCGGTAAATAAATCATGTTAATTACATACATATTTATAATACTGTAATATTTTCGAACATGACATATAATTGATACTGAAAGTTATGAAAATTTTTGCTCTACAGAAAGCCTGCTTTTTTGAGTAATCCTTAGGATATTTTTTTTTTTTGCATTTTTCCTCTTATTTGCAACAGTTTTAGTATATAACAATCTTTAATCATCTTAGAAGCACTGCAGAAACTCGGGATCACTCAATGAGGGGTCCTAGGTTTGAATCCCAGCGTTGGCTGGTCGATATGAATTCTGCTTTCGGCTCACACTAATTACAGTGCAAACATAAAATATCCTCAGTGGTATACGTATCATGGGTTAGAATTTCCTTGAGGTCGAGCTAATCATGGTAGAGTTTCGTGGTTTTCCTCTCCATGTAACGCAAATGCGGGTTAGTTCTATCAAAAGGTCCTACACGCAAGCTAGTTTATCGTAATCCTAGATCCAGAAGTTCTCCCGTCTTCTAAGTTGGGTTTGAAATAACAAGGCTACGGAGTTGAACATTGATAGTCGTAAACTCAGAATTAGGTCAGTTATTCAACACCGCTAATAAAATAAAATCATCTAAGAGTACTTAATCCCATTAACATTTGGCGCAGTGTTGCCAACGTAGACTTTTGAGCTGCTTAAAATCTTTTTAAGTAGTAATTAACAGATAAAAGGATAAGTATGATTAATTCATGATCACAGATTTTAAAAATGACAATTAAAATACAATACTTCTTCTCCTCCGTCAAAAATAAACTAAAATAGTAAAGCGATTTAGTTTTGTTTATACAACACTTCATTGAAATTTTATCTTCAAACTTATTAATGGAAGAATGCACTTCGGAAAGAAAAAATATTTACAGAAATATTTTCTACGCATAACCAAGTTGCCCACAGGAGTTTAATAAAATATGAAAATAGCTCTATAGAAAATGAAGTACCCAAAAATGTGTAAAAGTATAATCCAAGTAAAGATAAGTGTGACAAAAGAAAAACATAATGGATAAATCACATCCTTTTGGAGAGGCGACTAAAATATTTTATGATATGAACAACTTTAGTAAATACACACAACAATGAATAACTCTGGAACAAAGTATCCCAAGTGAATGATAAAATGCGGTGATCCGTAACAATGTAAGCGATACAAAAGTGCCTATTTTTCTGGCTAACTTCCCAAGAGTAAATGGTCAGTTAGTAGAAAAATAATATATTAAAATGAAAACAGCTGCAAGAATTGTTATTTCTGAAAAAAAATTTACCATACTGATGTGTAATTGATGCAATATCGAGCGATTTTCAAGGTATTTGTATTATCTACCGTTAAATGTTTGTAACAACAAAAAAGAAATAAAGAAAAAACATCTAGGAAACGGAAATCAAAAATTTACGTACGAAGACGTACTAAGTACTTAAGAAACCTCTTCTCTCAGAGAAACTAAATTTTAAATCATCGATGATATTTTACCTGATTATTTTGTCATGATAATCAACTGATATTTAATAATTCTTTAAATGGAAGGTTATGCTTATTTCCGTCTTCATGAAAAACACTAATAATGACTATGGAATAGGCGTACTAATGGAAACTTGATTAGAGTGATGAAATATATGTCATATGATATATTATTTTTCTCATAATTGAGAGATAAAATTAGTTCAACCGATGTAAAAAGCCTTATAAAACTAAATACATTCTTATTAGCGCTTTTTTTTCGGATAGCGCAAATTAAAAACGCGAAATGTGATCTTGGAAAGGAAACATGAACGAAATATTGATAAGATTAATGGAATATGCTTCGCGTGACATATTAATCTTCTTAACAATTGTTGAATCAAAATCAATTATATTGTATACAATGAATTTCAAAATTGAATACATGCTTAATGTCGTATTAGGAAGCTTTACATTTAGACGAATAGAAAATTGATAGGAGTGAGGAAATACGTGTCATGTGCTATAGTATTTTCTCCATAAAAAAGTCATACTGAATTATAAAGACTTTTATAATGGAATATACCGCCTAATATTTCACTTCTAAAAAATGTTTCAATTTCGAACAATAATAAATTAAGTGGACAAAATTAAGAAATGGAAAGCATTTTCGCACATTTCTATGACGCTATTTCTGGACGGTTATTGAGATGGAGGGAACCTGATACCATCTCAGCAACATTATCGAAAGGGACCATTATGCTCGTGGAGGACTCATGGTTTGGGCAGGGATCATGCAAGATACCCGCACACCGCTCCATGTGTTTGACAATGGTTCCGTGAATGCCCAGATGCACAGGTAGGAGGTCCTAGAGCCCTATGTGCGTCTTTTCAAGGGCGCTGTTGGCCCTGAGTTCATTTTTATGGACGACAATGCGCGATCACATAGGTTCTCGTGGTTGATGAGTATCTGGAAAGCGAGGATATTCAACGAATGGATAGGCGATCCAAATCCTATTGCGATGAGCAAACCTCCCCCCAGAACCATTCTGTAGTTAAAAATTGCTCTGGTGGAAGAATGGGAGGATCTTCCACAAGCCCTCCTTAACTCCCTTATTAACAGCATGCATACTCGTTGTGCATGCTGTCTGTCTGTCAGGGGTGACCATACACCAGAGGCAACACACACTGTACAAGCCTCACTTTTATTGTCATCTTTTATCCTTAAGTTCAGACTACATTGGATTTATTGGCAATAGGTCTTGCAGTGAATGGCACTTTCATTTTTGTTTTGCATACTTTTTTATCATGGAATAAGCTATATCCATACCAAATTTCATTTATTTATATTCAGTATTTTTTGAGATATTTGGGAAAATTTCTTCCATCTCTAAATTTTGTCGACCAGTGTATCTACAACATGTGGTAACTGATTATAATACGGTGAAAGTTTGCTGAAATCGTAATGAGGTTGAAATTGAACAACATTTTTATTCAAGTTAAACTGTAGTATCATTTAATAAAGTTTAGGAAGATTTGAAATCATCAAAGGTGCTTAATCGAAAAAACTTGCATCTAAGAGACTCCGATGACAAAATAACTCGCTTGGCCTGCTGTTCCTAGTTTTTTTCCTGGCTTGCTTAGTATAGGATGGAGAATTAGATAAGAGTAAACAATAAAAGAAAATTTATCTTTGAATATAGTACAGTGTTTAGGTAAATCTTTTAAGATATTTCTGTATCTTTTTAAAGATATATGTATTGGGTTGCTCGAAAAATAATTTCTTTTTTCTACCCAACAGAGGACTTAATAATATTTTTTCACAGCCACCTTCTCACTTCAGCCGCATAATCATTATATATTTTGACAAATGATATAGCAACGTTTGCTTGTGAAAAAGTTCGATTGATTCTACGGTGTAGAGAAACGCAGAATTTTCGGCATATTTTATTTTTTATTATCGAAATGGAAACAATACCGTTCAGGCAAGAAAAAAATTAGCCGATGTATATGAAGAAGATGTATTGGCAATACGAAAGAGCTAAAACTGGTTTGAAAAATTTCGATTAAGAGTCAGAAAGGTGTATCACGACCACGCCAGTTAAACCCAATGAAAACACAATAAAAGCCTTAATGAATACAAACCGGTGAACAGGAGTTCCTTGATTTTTCGAATTGGACCGTTTATGATCATTTAAAAAGCCTGAAGTTATAATCTCAAGGCGCGACATGTGTGTTTCTCATGTTCTTACGAGAAGAAATTTTTGTCGTCACGCTGACGTCTGTGATTTGCTTCTCAAACGTTAAGAAAATTTTCCATTTTTGAAGCGCATCATCACTAGGGACAAGAAAAGGGTTGTCTACAATGTTCCAGTCTCTACAAAAATTTTTAGTCTGTAAATCCAGTACTTCAATCAAGAAGGTCAAAAATCACAAAGATCAGTTTTTTGCCAGAAAGGAACAAAAATTTTATGCTCGTAGAATCCTACTACTGCCATAAAGATGGCAAAAAGTATTGGACCAGAATGAACAATATATGATTTAATAAAATATTTATTCACTGTAAGAAAATCGACTTTCATTTCCAGAAAAAAAAGGTACTTTCAAAACAATCCAATATAAGCAGCCAAAATCTTAAAGAAGTTGTAACAGGTTGAGGTTTTTTGCACACTGTTGTATTGAATAAATCGCCTGATATAGCTATCTTCGCTCTCTACGTTCCTTCAACTGACTTCAAACCACGCCCGCCAGGATTTTTCTGCATTACTTTATCCACCATATGAGATATAGTAAAATAGCATGTGATATTTATAAAAAAAAAGTCCTTTCCAGATTGCATTTTAGTCATCGAATATTGAGCAACAAAATTTTCTTTTTAATGCTTAGGTCCTGGAAGCATTATACTCATCTTAGCTGGTAGCGCATTCCTATAACTGAACATTATCTGTGCATATCCTATTTCATGCAAATTGTAATTTCATACTATTGAAACTACATTTGTAATGAAAATTATTTCATTTAGAAAAAATATATTTTAGAGAAGATGCAAATAAAAGTAAATTGTTAAATACAATAATCAACAAAAGTTTCTTATTTAAGTTTTGCAAATAGGATGACATTTTCCGCTAACGGATTCTCTTAAAATATGCAGAATACTTATAAATCAGTTCTGTAATTATTCAGAAACACAGCTAACTTCTGAAAGGAATCATTTATTGCTACGCTCATATGTTGTTTGGAATAATACATGAGGTGAGTTAGAGAATCATTTAATTAATGACTTCACGGCTTTACACTCAAGTGATTTATAACTTATATTTAATGTATGCTCAAATTTTTGGTTATATTATTGCTATTTCGGAAATAAATTTGAGAAACGGTATGATTGAAAACTTTTGCGCAGCATGGAGAAAAAAAGTCTGGTAAAATTACTGATCGTATTAACATTCCTGGTAAAATAAATTCATGATTTTGGTAATCGAAACCAAAGTGTACGGTATTTAAGCAATTCTTTTTGTGATTTTTCCGTTCATATAGTAACAGTTTACCTAAAATTTTGGTTTTTAAAATTATAGTTCTTATTAGTACATATTTTAGTAAAATATATAAAACTGAAAAGTAAATTTAATTGAATAAAATGGTATAAAATAGCATGGCATAAAAAATTTATTTATACCATGCTCTAAGGATCACGATAAAAATTACCAAATTTTACCGCATTTACTAAATCCTATCACATATTATGAAATTATATTTTATTGTTAATTTTATCAAAATCATTACCAAGTTAAATTAAAAATTACCGAGTTTTTTTGTTT
The DNA here is from genome assembly GCF_043381705.1 of Parasteatoda tepidariorum. Lineage (NCBI taxonomy): Eukaryota > Metazoa > Arthropoda > Arachnida > Araneae > Theridiidae > Parasteatoda > Parasteatoda tepidariorum. Next base: position 22,966,790 of record NC_092214.1, on the reverse strand, counting down.
TCCCATAGAGTCAAAAACACTGTAAATTTTTCCGTATTCTGGTAGTTCTGGTAGTTCGCAATGTGAATTAAATTAAACTATTTTCATTTAATTTGTTTAAAAAATACTTTTTTAAATTAAATCATTAATGTCATAACGATCACAAAATATTTAAATATAAATTATGATTTTTGTTATTTTTTTTATTTTTATTCTTATTTGTGTTTTGTTTTCCTTGAAACTATAACGTGGCGCAAAACATATTGAGGCAAAATTTGAATTTATAAGCAAAGCATCTCGCATTTGTGTCGAATATGTATAAATTTGCGTGATAATTTATTTTGAAATAAGTAACATCTAAAATTATTCTCTTCGTTATTTTTGCTTCTGTTACTAATAAAGCAATTATCTCACTTTCAAGAACAACATCTAAGCTATCCCTTGACACTTTAACAGAAAATCTGATTAGCTGAATAGAAGGAAAAACCACTATGAGAAAATTTCCAATAGTTGTAACTAGTTAGAGTAATGCAAAGAAACAGAAATCAAGAAAACTATTTACTTACAGAATGACAAGTTTAACTTGAACAAATTTCAAAAACAAATATTTTTATCTACCACTACAGTTTTAAGTTGTTTTATGTTAAGTGTTGATCCCCGCAAATATCCAAACATACTAATGAAAGTTGATGTCTTATTCATGATGTTCAAATTCAATACATTTTACTTCGTTATGTACAATGTTATGTTCAAGATGTCATTAAATGTTCATAGTTGTTATGATCAACTTTGTAATGTTTAAATTCAATAAATTATAAATAATCTTACTTCAAAAACTTATAAATCAAATATCTTAATAAGCAACCACTAAAATAGTGAAAAACTTAAAATATAAAAAACTTCAAAAATTAAAATTTTATGCAGTGACATATAAATGCCCATTATATGCGGAACCATGGAAAAATGCTCCTTCGACCCATGTAATAATCAGGTCTTGTTTTAAACCAAAGATTTTGGCGTAAATAAAACTCGAAAATAATTTAAAATAATCATTCAAAAAATTTATTTTAAATATTTTTAATTTCTAGAATACAATGAATAAAAAACCAAACTATTTCAATCCTGTGGAATTTACTTTTAAAACTTTTACCTTAAATAATACATTTTTAAAACTAGAAATGAACTTAATATTTTTTTTCATCTGAATTTTTTATTAGATTTTAAACAATTGAATTATTACTGAGAGTAGATATAGTAAAAAAAATTATTGATAGTGACGACAAAAACAAATTAATAATAAATTAAAGTCTCTTAAAACATTTTTAAAAAGGAAAATAAAGACATTTCTTTTATAGAAGAGTAAAAAACTTGTTCATGCATCATTGCGGCCAAATTTTCTGAGCAATTATCCTAAGATATATAGGATTACTTAAAGTAATCATAACTTTATACATTTTGGAAGAGAGATAAAGAAAAGTAAAAAAAAAAGAAAATGGAATTCATATAAAATAATCCAATAATTTCGATGATGACCTTATTCACTTTCAATTTATTAGCCAGTAAAGTCCTTATTCCGGCACTTTCTTTGGGCAATATTTCATCGACACTAATAATTGATTTGATAAAAAGAAATAAGTATCACGCTCGAAAAAGTTCTTAAGTAATTTCCGGAGATAAGAGGTTTCTTTTAATTTTTTATTGGAAGTTTTAAATTGAATATTTTTCATATAAATAAATTAATATTTGATAAAACAATATTTTAAGAAGTTAAAAAGAAGATCTTATCCTTCAGTATACTACTTTTTAATGTCAAAACTTTGTCTAGTTTGAAACACTTGGATAATAAAGATTCGCTGGTTAAGAAATTAAGAAAGACAAAAATCATGACTGTATTGTATAAATATGCACTCATTGGCATAAAACTTAACGCACCTAGAAAAAGTTAACAAAATTAAACAAAATTTAACATAAAGTTGCTTAATTCATACCACTTTTCAATATTTATCAGTCACAAATCTCTGACAATTACGTTTGAAACATTTTAATGGTAAAATATAGTTAAACAGCTACTTATGTTATTTTTTTGGTGAAAGTATTTTTGCAGTAAGTACTAAAAATTATTTTTTTTTGCAAGTTTTGCAAGTGCTATGGTTTAGGAAACCAAATGCTTAATGTCTACTACCAGCTCCCTAAATCGTATCGACCTAGAAAATTTGAGAAAGTGACTGAAAATATAAGTAGAGAATAAGTAATCCAAAACAAGTATTTAGTATTATAATGTAAAATATAGCCCTACATTTTCTGAACTGTTACGAGTTCAATAAATGGTATTATAAGTCAAAAATGTTGCCATAAAATATAACAGACTGTTACTACAAAACTCAATTAGGACTTTTACTTGGAATTAAAAACATAATTAATTATTAAAACAATCTCTCATGAGACAAATAATTAGGTTCAATGTTGGATGGGTGTTTAGTTTGGTTATATTTTAGGTACAACATACAAAACTTTTTTTAAACTTTTGGTAGGCACATTTCTTACAAACCCAAGTTAAACATTGCACCATATCTTCAAGTGAATGAATCTTACATACAAAGCAAACCACTAGCTTTTAAATCAAGTACTATCTAACCACTTCAGTTTCTTGGGATTATTTATTTAATACATGTAACTTATTTCAATTTTTTTCTTCAAGGAGCTGTTTTCATAGATATTAGTTTACTGTTTTCTGTTTTTTTTAACCTGATTCTGAGGGTTTTTGCTCTAACTTCTTTAATTTTACATTCATCTCCATCTCTTTAACTTTTTCTTGGCGAGTTTAAGTTAAATCTATAGTTCCAATTTATTTTTAGAAAGACTACTTGTTAAAACTGCAGCTCTTAGTGGTTTAAAAGCAACTTTTTTTCTTTTTTGCTATTGGAGTCATAGAAATTGATTTTTTACTGCACCTTTGGTGCAGAGGAAAGCATTGAAGCAGATTAGTCTGTTAAATGCCTACCTAACATATGATTACTCGCATCACCAAGAAGCTTATCACTTGGATCCGATTGATTCGTCTCCATGTTTATAATTTCAGTTGGTGAAAAGCCAGTTTCATTAAAATTGGAGGATCAAAGGGCCACACACATAAACACTCAAATCCTTGAACAGAATTTTCAATTATTGCTGCCCATTGTAGGCTTCGGTCACTCGATTCAGCTGTTGCTGCTATATAATAATCAGGCCTGTATAACTTCGTACCCACTTTTCAACTGCTTAAATAAACTATAGCTTATTTAAGCTGTTGAAAAATGAATGGGAGTAAATGGGTTGAAAAATGAATGGGAATAAAGATGCGTCGTGTGTCCTGGTAGTTGTAACGTAATTAATGCAGCACTCTTTGCCAACTCTAAAGCATCTGGAAGCTTTTGAATGTATAATAACCATCCAAAAGAATCATTCATTTCAAATAACCATCCAAAAGAAGTAGAACTTGTACTATACAAGGACAGGTAGGCAAACTTGCATGTCATTAAATGAGTAAGAAAAAGTGCTATCTGATTTCATGAATTTATAATCGTGTGAAAATGGTATGACTTTTTTATTGTTCGCCAAAGTGTTGGAATAAATTTAACTGATACTAAAAGATATTAAACTTATATGGCAGTTGTGGATCTTGGAATCGGCAACTACGTCACTTTTAAAACAAAGCATTATTCCTAGTCTTAAGGAATAGTTAGCAACCTAATGAACAAGTAGAACATAACAGAATAAGTTGTTTAACAATTATCTGGTGCATTTCATAGTTTGCACATAACATTAGATCTGCTATATCCTTACGCAGGATACTCAGAAATGACATTGAAAATTTGTAAAACCAATAAACTTAAATAAAAACTTAAAGCGTGTACACAACGACTTGATTCTTCTGTCTAGATCTCTGGGTGAAAAAAACTTTCTAATTTATCCCCTTGGGCATTCTGCCCTCATTAATTTTCGAGGCGATTGACGAACGATTACGATTGAGGAGAGAGGTACAATTCAGGTAACTTTCCTCTACGTAATTACATCATTGACATAAGTAAATGATTAAAAAATCAAAGCAAATGGTCACTTATTGTAGGAAAAAATACAAATGAATGGAGGTTTTAGTACCTTCTTGGGCCACCTCTAGCGCGAATACAGGATGCAATACGGTCAGACATTGAAGCATACAAGTCCCTTATTATGTCCTGCTGAATATCGTCCATGTGGCGGAGGTATTTCTGTGACACTCTTGCTGTGTGAGACTGAGAATTGCTTATTAAAAGATGGTTCTCTGGAGCTAGACCATGAGCTGCAACACATTTGGCTGAAATATGTCACGAACACAGACAACAAGGATGACACAGGAATCTCTCCGCTGCTTTACCATCCTTCCACGGCCTGCTAGATAACATTAGAAACCGAATGATCCCTAGATTTGTTTTTATACCAACTGTGGAACGAGGTGCCGCAAAGACGCCATCAGGGACACTTGTATGCCTCAATGTCCACCTGTATCCCATCCTGCATTCGCGTTATAGGTGGCCCAAAAGTACACTAAAACCTCATTCATTTGTATTTTTTTCTTCTAATAAATAAGTATTTTGCTTTAATTTTTAAATCACTTACTTATCACTTACGTTATGTTTACTTATGCAAAATTTTATTTCATTCTGACAATTTTTTCTAGGTGCGCTAAATTTATGGAAATAAATGTATCAATATTTATTAAATATTTTGAAGAGTTTCAATACCCTTATCTCTTAATAAATTAAGATATTACAACATTTTGAAATGCGAGAACATAGCCTATTTCTGTACTTGGTATATTTGGATAATAAAGATTTTCTGGTTAATAAGAAATGATTAAAAAGAAAAAGCCATATAAAAATATGTATAAAGTAATCCTGATTAATACTACAAAATTCAGAATAAATAAATTTTTTAATACTGTGATTAAGGTATCCTTGGTGTCGACACAAGTTTTTTGAAAACAGCCTTAATTATGATTATAATTTTAGTTTTTGTAAGTAGAGGTCCTAAAATTATAAATCTGAAGTAAACTTCACAAATTTTAAAAATATTTTTCGCAAAATAAGGGAAAATTTGAACATATATATAATATATAGACTATAAAAAGAAAGCGAAATTTTCGTAGAAATTGTCTATTTTCCCCCAGTTGGGAGCCTTAAGTATTTGCATCATTCCAACATCTTTTTTTTTTGCAATGCAGTATGCTTTAACCATGTATCAAAATTTAATGATTAAACAATTACCCAGCTCCACTTACACGAAAACTGAATTAGACTGAATTAAAAAAATTAGTTTTGGAACTATGCAAGGTGTAACTTAACTATATAATTAGAGCAGATGAGATTTTCGTGTTAAGAAATTAGACGCAGAAACTTTATTTCTTCGAAAAAATATTCTTTTTTTTTTTTTTACGAATTTGTATTTTTAACTGTTTTAACAGAGAGTGTAAGCATAATGGGGAAAATATGGTCTTATTATTATGGTCCTAAGTTACTTATTATTTCATTTAGTTTAAAAACAATTTTAAAATATTTAATTGTAAAGTACATAATTTCTGTATCATTTTTATCCACAGGTGTTAAAAAAAGGCAAAATCCGAATTTCGAATCAAAAAGAAACCAAGTTTCGAATTTCTTAATCAAAAAGTTCTTGGGAGAAAAAAAAGTTAAAAATGTGGCTTTTAAGTTTTTGCTTAAATTATCAGTAACTATTCGAACAATTTTGATCAAATTTTGTATTTAGTTTTGATTAATCACACAATTAAATTTTTTTTAATTTAAAAATTTTTATATTTGAAAATTAAAAAAATATTTGCTCACAATTAATTTAAGTAATAAAGTCTTGTTTGGCTTTGAGTTTCTATACACTATCTATAGTTCGAATTCCTAAATTTTAATAACAACAAACTGTTTCGTATTTATTAGTTGTGAAATGTGTTACGTTCATCAGAAGAAGTTCTTACTATATAATGTTTTTAAGATGTGTTCATCACGCTACTAATGTAATACGTAGTTCATCATTATTTAAAAAATATAACATTAGGATCATAAAGTCATTTATTTCATTTTTGAAAGAGTTGAAGGAGATGAGATGAGAAGTAGATGAGATGAAGGAGATGAGAGATCATTTTTTTCACTTTCAAAAGGACCGATTATTATTTTATTTATAGAAAAACAAGCATTTAAATTGTATTTTACAGATATTCTTTCCTTTTCTGTTTTATTTATCCAAACTAGTTAAATAATTTAATTTTGAAATGTTCTCTTTAGAATCAGCTGTTTCATAGCTGTTTAAACATCTTTTTATAAGATTCAGCATCGTTTTGTAATAGCTAACTTATAGTCAATATTTAATAGCATTATATATGTAATATTGCATTTAAAATACTATATCTATGATGTTATACTTTTAATTTTAGGTACATAGGAAGACGATTACAATTATATATTTATAATTTTGTTAACCATATAAAGTTCAAAATTATACATGTGCATGGTCAGAGATATCACAACACTTAAGTAAGTAAAATTTGAATAAAACACTTTCGTGTTTATAGAAATTGAGAAGAGGTTTAAAGGCCAAACTCCTCTTAAACTCTCACTAAATAAGCCAACTAAATTAATTCTCCCGAACTAATTTAGTTAGCTTACAATTTATTTCTCTTCCATCGACGTTAATTTGAATGTTACTCAGGTGTTTCATTTTCAGAATTTAGAAATCAGTTTCAATTAAATTCAATTAAATATACTGCTTATTTAAATATTCTGGTTACTATGGTATAAAAAAATTAATTGATTTAAAATAGAATAAATTATAAGTGAAACCTTAGCACTCGTAGAATTAAAATTTAAATTAACGACTTTCTCGTTTATTCAGTTGAAGAAAAATAAACCGATCTTTTTAAATTAAATTTTCTGGTTATTTAACCTACAATTCGTTTTTCTACGATTTAACTAAATATGTCTATGATGCTGTGCTCTGTATTTGAGGCCATTAGCAAAGGGGGGGAAGAAATGGGCTCTGCCCCACTTAACAGGGTCATTTGCCCCCCTTCCCGGATGATTTTTAAAATATTAACTTTTTCAAAAGAGTAATATATATATACAGGTTAATATATTATTTATATGTGTTAATATTGTTTATAATATTTAATGAGCAAATATAGATTAAAAATATAGATGAATAAATTTATCAAGTATCCTCCCCCATTTATGGTGGGCAATGTACAGCGAGATTTCCTTCCCTGAATACGGGTCCTCTGTATTTAAATATCATATGAAATTTATCGAAAAATCTTCCGCATACTGTAGGAATTACAATTAAATGATTTGAAATTATTTAGAATGTTACATGTATCGTAAAATTTTTAGTATTCAAGAAGCTAATAGTTTCTCATAAATATTTCAGCTTGTCATGATTTTAAAAATTAAACTTATCATTTTATCACTTTGAAGAGTTAAAGTTCTCATAGCATCTTACAGTGAAGAAAAATTAAAATATTATTGTGTCTCATGTTTTCTTAAATAAATAAATTTTGAGTTTAAGTTTCTAATATTGTACTTCATAAACAATCTTTGAATAAAACTATATTTTTATGTAAAAATAAATCAAATATCCGTTTATAAATATCCGTATATAAATCAAATATCCAAAGTTTGGAAAAGGAAGATATGAGTCAATATTAAATATAAATTTTTGAGCTTCAATTTTTAACATTCTGACACAAAATAATCATGTCAAAAAAATATTTTCGCTCGCAAATCAAAAGTTTGAATGAATTTAAATATCCTAAAAGGCAATAAAAAAAAGGTTCAGAAGGAATTAAAATTTAATTTTACGATTCTTATTTTTTCAAGATACATATCATCATCTTTTATCGTTATGGTAATTCAATAGTTTGAATAACAATGAAAATCGAAAGCGCAAATTATACCTCAAATAATTTCAATAGTAATTCATTAACAAGTGCATACTATTTAAAAATAACTGAATTTTTAAATCCACATAAGCTTAACAGAAATTCAAACTTCTATTACCAAATTTTTGTTAAATAAATAATTATTTTTTAAATTTTGTCAATTTTGTATTTCTTTTCAAATCGCATTTCTGTCAATAATTCATTTAAGCAAAACGCTTTTATCATTTGCATTATTAATTTATTTGTTTAAAATATGTATATTTTTCTAATCTTTTAGTTTAATCGAATATGCATAAAAAGCTGAAACTTAATCGAATATAAAAAAAAAAAGTTAAGACTCCTGAATTACGATTTTTTTTCTGGTGTATCCATAAGACGAAAACAACTCTCCTTACAACGAAACTAAACTAACTTCAAAACTTTTCCTTACCTTTTCAGGAACGGGAACTCCTGTTTCTCCAGAGAGATGAGCGCGTGATGAATTTACAGGACTCCGTTTCTCCTGAAATTGTCCTGTATTTCTAAATCCGCGCCATCTGGCGACAACAAGCTTTGTTTATGTTAAAAAAAAAAAAAAAAGAACGTAACATTTTGTTCGTAATTCAATCATGAGGCTGTAAGACTCAAAATCGATTGGAATGATTCGATCAGAAGGTTTAATCTGTTTTCGGAATCGCTTATTATCAAGAGTAATAATTTTGACGAGTTGCTAAGTATGGGGTTTTCGGGTAATAACGTCAAAGCATTCTGAGATTGCATTAACAAACAAAGCTTTTAGGGAGTTATAAAAGTTCTGCGCATTCATTACTGTAACACAAGAATGTTTTTCTCTGCCCTCGTTTATTGACTAAATCTTCTTAGTAAATGTACTCAGAAGTGGCTTTCATGTGATCCGATTCTATTCGTAACTTTCTAATAGCATCTGTTTAAGATCATATTTTAAAAGTTTTTCTAACAAGCTAAAATAGCATTTTTTTTTAATATTGGAGTATTGTAACATAAAAACTTTTTTAAATGATTTTTAAAAAAATCTTTTTCTTTATTTTGAGAGTATGTTTTGTTCGTTACGAACTTTTTGCTGTTTTCATCGTGATTAAATAAATTGGAATATTTACGGAAGAAGAAAATTTTTTCAAGTATATTTTTTTTAATTAATTACAAATGGCTTATGATCCGATTTTAAAAATTATTACAGCTAACAATAATAGGATTTTTTCAACACCGGAGTATTGTAACGTAAAAAAAAAACTTTTTGAACAATTTTAGAAAAGATCTTTTTTTATTTTGAGAGAATTTTTCATTTGTTACGAACTTTTTGCTTTCTTTTCTTCGTGATTAAATAAATTGGGAAATTTAAATCTATATATGAATTAGAAAAAAAATCCTCCATAAATTTTCCAATTAATTGGAAATGGTTCGTGAACATATTTTAAAAGTTTTTCATACAAATAACAATAGGATTTTTTAAATGTAAGAGTAGTGTAATGTAACAAGCGTTCAAAAGCATATTTTCATTTTGACTGACTATTTTGTTCATTACGAAAGTTTTCTGGCTTTAATCTTAATTAAATTATTTGAAAAATAGAAGGAAAAATTTCTTCCATTGAAACTAACTTTCTTAAAAAACTGTACTTTATTTTGGGATAGTACCCATTTTCATTACTAAAATTAAGCATGCTTTCATGCTTTGTAACTATCTCTTTTTTTTTATTGGCATAAGTGGCTTTCATGTAATTTGCCTTGGTTCAAAGCTCTCTAGTATCATCAATTAGTAACTACATTTTTAAAGTTTTTCTAAGAAATAATAATAAGATTTTTTAATATTAGAGAATTTTTTGACAACAAAATAATTCTCTTTTATATAAGACAGTATTTCGTTCGTTACGAATGTTTTGTTGTTTCATCTCGATTGAATGAATAGGGAAATTTATAGATGAAAAAAAAATTTCGTGTTTTGTAACTACATTTTTAAAACTTTATAAAAACTGCACTATATTTTGTCCCCCTTCTCACATTCATAGCAAAAAGAAAAGTACATTTTTTTACTGCTTTCTTTCTTGGTAAATGAAATCACAAGTCGTTTTCAAGTAATCAACCTTGATTCATAATTTTGTAATTATATCAGTTAAAACTGTACTTTAAAAATTTTCTAACAAACAAAAATAGGTTTTCTTAATATTAGAGTATTGCAAAAGTAAGGAACACAAATTTTTATTCCGAGAGAATATTTCGCTCGTCACGAACGTTTTGTCGCTTTTAAATTGATTAAATGAATCGGAAAATTTGCAGCTGAAAAAATATTTTACTTTAAAACTAAATGGTTATAAAACCTATGCTTTATTTTGTAATACCATTCATTCTTGTTCATTCCATTCATTCTTGTTCATTCCATTCATTTCTTGTTTCTTGGTAAATGTAGTCACAAGTGGTTTTCATGAAATCCGTCATGATTCATTACTTTACGGCTTCTTTGGTTCCAGACAAATAAAATAAAGCATTCCAACAACCACCCATTTGGGCCATGGAAATTAAGGCTTTAATGACTAACGTCATGATGGAGGCAATGTGATCAAAACTGTGACCAGGCTGCCACTACTTCCCAATAAAGTTGATACCTCATCTGAAACTGTGTGGGCTTCAAGCTGCCTCTGGGGATCAAACCTCATAGTAATTTAATAAAAAAAACTTGTTTGTTTAATAAACCCTGTAATTCAGAAAAAAAATTTCATATCTTCTCTGCCCCACTTTCTAATTTCAACGCAATTTTCATTCATATAAGAACTATATTTTTAAGAGCTAAATGAAATAAGTTAAATACAAAAATATACTTTTTATTATCACATACATTATAAAACAAATATTTTAGAAAATAAATACACTGTATAAAAGGGTTTCGCAAAATTGAACAAAAATGTATCAACATAATTCAGAAACAAATATAGTCGAAATTAAAAACCTTATGTATTCAAAATTCAAACAGTCTTCACTCATTTTTGTGCGAAATGCATAGTCTCAAAAATGATGAAAGGTAGGGGTAGAAAACAAAATCATGACATATTAATTTCAATTTTATTAAGGGATGCAGTTAGGAAAATATGGTCTTAATAGCTTAGGCAGGTGATCGATAATTTCACCCATTGCCTAACCCCTTAACGATCTGCTAATTTTAAAGAAAACGGTCATAAAAGTGCCTATTTTGCCAAATACACGCATTTGATTAGTGCTGACATCTAGTTTAAAATAAACTAACTATCTACAATTACCTTAAAAATATCCTGTTACTGCCATCTGGTGTGTAAGATGAGAAATAAAATGTTTTCTTGGCAAAATAAATTAATTATTTTATTCTTATTGGCGCGTTACTACTGAACACTCCAGCCCGGAAATTTCACGGGAACGAGAAATAGAGGGCGAAACCTCACCCCGTCATTTTCACGGGAACGAGAAGGAAGGGGTTAACTCACTATACCTTAGGAAGCGAATGGAATGTATGTGACGATGCGTCATTTTAACGGCCACTATATAAAGCTTCCTAGTTCTCCATGTACAGGGGTGTATAACTTTGGTGGTTAGAGCATCCTATTACTATCCCAGATGTCCCTGGTTGGAATCCTGCCGGTAGTCAACGAACACATTTTTCACACATTTCTCCCTCCATATCACGTTTACATACATATTCTTCTTCACTCCGAATTGGAACATAGGGCTTCTATCATAGCTTTCCATCTCGCTCTATTTTTGGCCAGACATTTTAACACTCTCCGTATCCTTCCTATTGTTTTCGATTCGTTTAAATCGTTCTGAGCCAAGTACTTTTAAGTCTTCCTCTTTTTCAATTGCCCTGAGGTCCCCAATCATGAAGTTGTTTTACTTTAAATTTTTCAGGTTTACGCGGAACATGACCAATACATTTCCATTTTCATTTTTTTAATTTCCTGATCAATCGATTTCTGTTTTACTTTTCTAAGGTTTTCTGCCTTGCAAATTTTATGGAACCACTTGATACGCATTCTTCTTCTTAAACAGTCGTTAATAAATAATTGAAGATTTTTCGTGTTATTTTCATTGCAGTGCCATTCTCCAATCCATATAGTAGGACAAATTTAGCATTAGTTTTGAAAATTATATTTTTTGTTGAATTTGTTATGCTTTTGTTTTTCGAAAATTTACTGTGAATAGCGTAACGGCTTCGGAGTTTGTTTAATTTATTTAGTATATCTTCATCAGTTCCTGATTTGTTATTAATTATGCTTCAAAGAGCGTGAAACTGCTTACCTCCTCCAGTTTAACATCACTTTTGAGACTATGCATTTTGCTTAAAAATCAGTATTTTCTGTTTGAACATTAAATAATGGGGTGAACATTAAATAATCTGTTGAACATTAAATAATAATTCAACTATATATGTTTTGGGGCTATTTTGATGCAGTTTTACTAAATTTTGAAAAATATTTTTTTACTTTATAAAAAATACTTTATTAAATAAATATCTTATAAAAAAAATTTATAAAATAAAATTGTTTTTATATTATTTATATTAATTGTTTTTATATTAATTGCTATTGTTGAATTTAAAACTAAACAAGTGTCAAAATATTATCCAAAATTTTCACGAGCATTAGTTATTTAATAGCGGTAAAATGAAATTTTGTGTTAATTATACGAAATCCACTAAGACTAGGCAAAACGCAATTCTCCAAAGAATTAATTTATTTGGTGATACCCTTTATTAAGCTAAAATATACCCGCTTTGGTTTTGGATTCAATAATAAGGCCATAAAGATGACTTGCAAGGAGGTTTTCTTATATTTATGAAGACATTGCGGGCGAACTTTTATTCTATCGGCATTAAAGAGACCATCCATTTTCTTTTATTTATTTAGATTGAATTTTATATGAAGCTTAAATATTTTCCCATTAAAATAATTTTTATATGAATAGAATATTACATTTTTTGAGTATTTTTTTTTATTGAATAAAGCTCTTATTTGCTAGTCTTTCATAAAATAACATAATAAAATACTAAAGATGTGCTCGTTTTTCTCTTTAATATTTTGAGGATCATTTTCATAATGTTCTGAACAATGATAACGGCTCTCATTAATTGTCATTGTTTAATTGTGCTTTGCATCAAATTAAAGATGTTTAAACAATGTTAATTATTTCCTATGACTGTTTTTATTTAAATAAACATTGCAAACTTATTTTTTATTATTATCAATAATTTTAATTAAATAATTTTAATTAAGGAAGTTTAGGCAAAATTCTTAAGACATGCTAGGAGTGAATGACGAATTTAAAACAGGAAATGAAAAGTTATCAACGAAAAAAGTGGAAAATAAATAAGGATGAAAAACAAAACTAGAAAAACCGCAGTAGCCTAGAGGTAAATCAACGCAGTTCTTCTTCTTTAAATTCCGAACTTAAGATCTTCCTTGAGAAAAAAAATTTCAATTCTCGCGCATTTCTAAGTTGTATAACTCTGCATCAGTTCAAAATTCCTTTTCATTAAAAAAATAAGTAAATAATATATATGAAATGTATATATATGAGTATGTGAAATGTATATGTTATATTTTTCGTTTAAAATATAGTTCAGAAACAACACTTGCATTTGAACTCCTTATTAAAACGAAAAAGATATGAACACTGAACGAAAATTAAAAAGATATGCATGGCTAGCGAAAACGAAAAAGATATAAACGAAAGTTAAAATGATGTAAAAATTATGATGAAGATATATGAAGGATAGCAACTAAAGTAAATGAAAGAAATTTATTATGAACGGAAGTGAAATAAAGAACTCAGTTAAAGGAGGTTCTAGTAGTGCCCCCAAAACGGCTAACGATGTAAAAATTATGGAAAGAGAAGAGTAAGGTGTGATATGTTCTGCTTAAACTAGAGAATTTATTCTCACCAGGTTTTAATAATTATTACTAAGTTCGTCCCGTAGTGAACTAATCCTAAGGACACGGTTCCCAGTAGAACACGGAAGTCAAGCATCACTGGTTGCGGTCAGTAATCGGGTGGGTGACCACTTTGATCAGCCTGCGCAGAGACCGAGAGTGCACGGTATCGGTCCTTGTTAAACTGTTCTACCGTAAAGTGCTCGACTTCGCGCGTAGGTCATCGGGCTACCAAAGCAGAGGAGCCATCCCCTCTGCAGAGGATCAAAATTGCATCGTTTTAAAAATAACCACCATTTGCATAAACAACGCGGCGGAGTCTGAGGACAAAATTCACATACGCTCTATCAAATGTTTGTAGTAGTAATGGTCTGCTATGCAGCCCAAAAATTTTTTCACAATGCTCCACCCACAAGAACCGCGATGACTCAGGGGATAGAGTGTTCGCCTTCCAATTAGGCGAACCGAGTTCGAATTCCAGTCGATACGAATTCCGCATCCGGTTTGCACCGACCACGGTGCTGACGTGAAATATCCTCAGTAGTAAACGGATCATGGGTTAGAGTCCCTTTGCCGTCAGGCTAACCGTGGGAGATTCTCGTGGTCTTCCTCTCCATGTAACGCAAATACGGATTAGCTCCAACAAAAAGTCCTCCACGAAGGCAAATTTCTCCCAATACTCGATCCAGGAGTTCCCTTGTCTTCTGAATTGGGTTCAAAATTACAAGACTGCGGAGTTGAACATTAGTAGTCGTGAACCCATTAGATTGGGACGGCTGTTCAACAACGGTTATTAAATAAAATAAACCACACGTGCAAATTGACATCATCGTTCGGGTATCAGAAGAGCTGATTTGTCAACCACTCTTTCAGGGGCACCGTATTTGGTGGGCCAACGCTGGTCCCACAGTAAGAAAGACTGATACCAAAGAGAGAGAAGAAGGAAAGACATGTCTCTGACCGGGAATCGAACCCGGGACCTTTCTAACTTGAGGTCAGTTCTTTAACCATACAAGGCGTTCAACTCAGCTAAAAAAAACTATTTTATAGTTTTGACGAAATCGGCAACTAACTGTTAAAAATTGGAGAAAACGAATTTCTTGTTTCCTAAGCAGAGCGTAGCTATTCTCCGTCATTCCATGCTTTTTCTTTTAATTAATTGTTAAAATCGTTAGCTCTTTTCGAGACATACAGTGAGAATTTAGAATCATCACATGTAGGAAAAATATCAAGAATAGGAAGCTCTTTTTTTTTCTTTTCAAATTACTAAAATTCGTTTTTTTTTTAATGATCTAGCGAAAAATAATAAAGATCCATTCAGACGGCTAATCACAATATATTTTTTAACATGAAATTTCGCAATTTTTTGTAAAATGACAATTGTTATTTCTTTCCAATCAGCTCTTTACATAAAACTAAAAGTAACAACGTTTTGCATAGTGAATATGAATGCTATTTAAATTAATGACGGAAACATGACATAAAATCATGATTAATAGCCTAAACTACAATTGAAAACTCTCATTTGAATCTGAAAAGGCGCATTCGTAAAGTATCACATTATTCATTAACAATTGAATAACTAAGTATTAGCTTCTAACCGCAAATTTTCAGATTATAAACACTATCTCGTCTTTGAATGAATATATTTCATACACTATTACTTAATTTAACATAATTATTTATGAATCAATTTTAATACATACAATAGAATTCTAGAAAATTCAGTTAATATTCAAGAAATCATGTTTAAATATGGTTAATACTTAAACAAATATGGTTAATATTTAAACATAGCCTGATCAACAAAATCTTTGCATGTGTTTGTGTTAATTTTGGGTAAATTTTTTACTGTACATTCATAAGCGAAATATTTGAATATTTTTTTAATTTTTTGACTCTCTGGCTTTATGGATCGTTGACAGATTTACTCTGTATTACTCATAAAAAAAAACGCGATACGCGCTTTTTTTTTAAAAGCAATGAACATAAAAAAGAAGTTTTCCAAATTGTATTAAACAAATTTACTTTTTCTTTATTATTAAAAACGCTTATTACACTTGTGGTTTGTATTTTAGTTTTAGTTTCTTGCTTAAAAAAGTAATTCTATTTTTGTTAGGAGCTCCAACTTGCCCAATATTAAGTTTTTCATAGCCTACAACAATATTAAAAAAAAATCAAGCCAATCAAAAAATACAACTAATTAAGATTTCAGATTTTTGTCTGATTTTCTAAATGATGGCTTTTGAAAAATAAAAAATTTTGTGATTTTTTCTTTTTATTTGTAAAATAGATTTTGTAAACACTTTAAACTGAAAAGGAATCGTATGTTCAAACTTTTTGATCATATTTATAATTAGAACTTAACAAAACTACCCGTCGTTGAACAGCCGATCTAGTTTTGGGTTTAGAACTAAAGAAATATATAACAGGACGCCACAAGGTGTGCTCACATGTCGTATTTTCTTTTGATACAAATTTCGATAAACACAAGCGACAGCTCCTGTATGTAACTCCTATAGTATGCAACCAATTTTATTTAAATGTACTTCATCAGAACTGACTGAAATTATCAACAGGAGAAGTTAAAAGTGGTGAAATAGTTCATAAATATAGAAATTAGTAAAGGAATTTAGTGGTACTAACCACTACCTTTAAAATGGGGGAAGCATCTTTTCAAGATACTTTAGTCGTAGTCACTATTTTATGCTATTATATTACAGATAAAATTGATGTAAGTGCATCCTGTGTGCTTATTCAAAAGTATTTCTTTAAATAATTAACCCGTCACGTTAATTATGTTTATTAATAATATTTTTCTTGTATTAGAAATATTGATGAGCTATACAAAACGATAAACTTATTAAATTATTTCTAGCGATACTATTTGAAATTTAACAAAAGAAGAACATTTACATTATACTTTTTGATGAGTATTAATACGCTTCAAAAAATTATGTAATGCAATTGTTGTAAAATGGAAGCATTTATCAAAAAAAATAAGATAATGTTCTATTTCTTTTGAAAAACTATAACCTCCATCATCAAATTTCAAAAGCACTTTTGTCGCAGTTTTATAACTTAATTTAAACCAACTTTTATTTAAAAATATTTAGTTAATATGGAAAAAAACAAAAATGTTGTAAGACGCTTGAATATTTCTCAACACTTCTTAATACAACATTTAAAGAATAAAGCAACTTAGCTCGATAGAAAAAAAAGACCTTCCTTTATCAGGTAGCTAAAAAGTTACATGCAGTTACATTTTAACTACCAGATGAAAAAAAGCTAGTTATTTTCGAAACGCATAATTTTTTTTTTAATTCTGTAAATTATGTTCATAAATTTTCATAATTATATTCTATCAATCAAATTATCCACATTAAATAAATATGATTCCCCCCTGTTTGTTACAAAATTATTATGTACTTTAAATGTACTGTTATCAACTACGTGTATGCATATTTTAAATATTGAGATTTAAGTAAACAAAAATTACTTCACTTATTTCTGGTTGAATTAATTCCAAATACTTCAAAATCAAGTCCATAAAAAATGAATTAAACTAATTTCTCCCTTTTATAACTTTGTCAGCTGTTGAGAGTGGCTAGATGGAAAAAACCCTTCTTTGAACAAAGCTCTCAACGTTTTATTTTACGAGGTAAGCAAAAGGAAATGAAAGAATCAGTCACGTTTCTTAGTTTAAAAATATCGATCAAAGTATGAAAAGAACTTGATTTGACTAATTATATTTTCATCCCCTATTCATTTTACCCAACGATTCTTTCACAAAACCCAGCATTTAGTTTTAGATAATGGGTTTCTTTTTTAAAAATATAAACCCATTTGTAAGAAAAATATTTAAATAAAATTAAATTCAAAGGTGTTTCTGAAATCAGCGTCATTTATGTGTGATGTGTTTTCGTCATCTACATCTTTTTCCACCTCTATTTATCATTTCGAAAAATCTCACGCATGAAGCAAATTCAAAGATTTCTTGAAAGACTTACAGGCATAAAATTGTTGTATACAGAAGTTTGCATGTGATTTTCATTGTTTTAAATCGCAGCAACTTCAGGATTATAAGTCTTGCAATAAAAAATAAAGAATTTTGATTGTTCCCTCAGAGTCCATCAATTACAATACTCATTGAAGTTTAAATCAACTGAAATTTACTTAGGAAAAATATTTTTTTAAATCTATTTTTGTTTTTAAAATGCTTGAAATTTTAAAATTATATGGATTTATTAAAAATAGTAGTGGAAGCTACATGTTAATTTTCGTTTATTCATCAATTTCTATCAACTGTTCTCAAAAAGTTTGAGGCATTATCACTCTTCAAAATTTGTAGTTATATTTTTATTGAGAAAAATTGTCAGTAAAAATTTACCAAAGTCAGTGATTTTTAATATTTTTTTCCTTTGTCTCTATATAAAGAGATTTATTTTTCAAATGACTTTTAAAAGTTTCATTTATACATTTAACCAGAAAAAGAACTTATCCAATATTAATGAAAGAAAAATTTTAAAACTTTATCGTTAATGCTCTCTAGTAACATTAAAAAAAAATTTCCTTTTTATGCTTATTTTATTTTTATCAGAAATAAAATTGTAAAAGAAAAGGTTTCAATGCGCATTTGCTAATTAAAAGCTTAAATAATAGATTGAAATGCTATCTTCTCAAAAATCCGGAATCATTTGCTATGTACATTAATTTTCTTTATTAAAAATATTTTTCTTTAAGTGGAAATATTTCTTTCATAAATGAATTATTTAGAGATTAAAAATCACGGCTGTGAAAGCTTGTTTCCTTCATTAATTTAACTAAAATGATGATGGTACACTGAAAGAATTTTTATTCAAAAATAATCAACAGCAGTCTACCCATTTCATTAACCATAAAGTTTATGGTTAGGAACAATTTTTTTATCTTTACGGTTTGAAACCGTTTACAGCTGGTACTGTTTAAAATTCGTAAATGCAAAACTATACTGTCCTGTAGCCTCTTTCAACTAGCTTAGACTCTAAACTATAAAAATGAAACTTAAACGGAATTTGGAGCACTGTGGGTGCTGCGCCATTTATGCGTGAATGATAGTTTCGTATTTTAGTAGTCCAGGGTCACCAATTAAAGAGTGCATGACACTAGAAACCCTTCCTGTGTTGAAGGAAGGAAAGAAATAATGTAGTATCAACGCTGGCATTCGAACCCTTGTTCTGACGGTCATGAAATAAACGGGATAAAATGCCTTTTTAAGATGAACCTAGATGGCGCGGATAGAATTCTGGTTGTTAAACCTTATTAAGAAAAAGCAATCGATAAATTTTTTTATCACACTTAACAGTTTGAAAATCATCTTCCTTATGATTATTTGACTGATTTGATTAAATATGGTAAAATAACAATTAAATAAACTGCTATTTAACCATTTTTGCCGAGAAATTTCTAACAGTGTACTTGCACGCATATGAAGTGCACAAAAATGTTAAAAATTATAATAAATTTACCACACTATGTAATTATTTATCTGAGATAATAAGGACTGTACCCACTACAATAAATTAATAATATAAAAATGATGTCTATTTTGGTTCAGAATCTTTAAGTCAGGAAGTGGTGACTAACAGAGGAAAATGTCCATTTAATTTTAGATCAAAAATTAAACTTAAAATTTAGAAAAATGCTTTAAAGACAGTTACTTAAAATTCAAAAAAAATTACTCTTTAACTTAGGAAAACAAACCTATTTATTCCGAAAAAATAATTCTACTTGAGAAACATAGACAAACTAATACAGACCTGCTGCATTACTAGGTTTCATTGTTTTCCTATGAGTCGTATATATATATTATTCATCTTAACTGCTCAAGTACACGCGAAAATATATACGATTATGACACAAGTGTACTGAAGTGGAAAGACATTCGAATATTTGGTAGAAAGCATGCATAACAGAACCTTTTAGGGCGATTTCGAGCTTTATGTTTCAAACAAGACTCTTTCCAATTGAGAATTCTTTTTATATAATTGAAGGTCTTCAAATATTTACATCTTAGATATACATATTTTGAAAAACTGTAGGTTTGCGCCAAATATATTTACGGAATGAACGCCAAATATTTTTAAAACAGACAAAGTAGATTGACACTTAATTATACAATTTTATTAGTAAATTTTTTAACTACTTGTCAGTTATTTAACTACTACTTTTAATCCAAATTCTCAATGTCTTAATAATTCTCAATATTCTGAATATAAGAAATATTTTTATTACAAATGTGCTTTCTTATTTTAAAAATATTTTTCAATGAAAAAAATATAAATTGAAGCAAGTTTGTTCATAACTTAAATAAGAATACTAGGTTAATCAAATTATAAGTTAATCAAGTACTGCTGGGCCGGGATAGCCTGGTTGGTAGGGCATTGGGCCCATGTCCAAGAGGTCGTGGGTTTGATCCCTGCTGGCCGAAGACTCCCTGTGTAGTAAAGGGTAACTGATGCACGTTAAATCTGTCGAGTTTCAAAGTCCTCCATGTTCCCATAACAAATCAATAGCTCAGGGGGTACTGGATTGGAGATCGATCGTTCTCTGATTCAGGTCAAAATTACGATCTGTGGATGAATGAATGGATGTATGAATGGGTTCGCCATGTAAACGGGTGCGACGTATGGTGTGGTAGAAGTCAAACTCTTGGCCATAGATGGCGCCACTGGAAAACAAGAACAATCGCACCCCTTCCGCCTAAACAGGCATACGTCAACAACAACAACAACGTCGATATGAATGAAACAAGATTCAATAAAACTTATCAAGACGAAAAGAGAAACAGAAGGATTTAGCGAATCATTAATTGCTGAACATTGTTGTAACCTAGACCAAATTTACTATTGATAACGCCAAAATTCTTACCATCTCTGTTAATCAATTCATCTTCATGCACAGAAATCTTATTTTGGCCGATACCCTGTTTAAAGATATTAGCTCCTCTCACTAACACTCAGAAATGCAGCCTGCCATGTTAAGCCTCTCGGCTCCTGCAGTTTTTTTAAGTTTTGTTCTTTCACCTTTATTTTATTTTTAGTTTTTTTCTTCTTCTGTAACTTTTTTCCTTCTAATAACATGGTAATAACTGTTTCAGACATTTTTATCTGTGTTATATGGAAACCGTTCTCCACCACCGTTTAAATGCAAAACGTTGTCGCCAAGTGGTATTTAATATTAACTGCGATTACATTGAGAGAAAAAAAGCGTAAGTTTAACATGTTCATTAAAGTCATAATCCTGTGATTAAAGTTCCTGTATAGTTTTAATGAACATTTCACACTATGTTAATGATAAAAATGAACGATTTCACTAAGCCATTATTTTTAGTGTTAGAGGACTAAAATACTTGCATTAAAACAAATTTAAAAAAAGAGTTAAACAAATAACAATGTTATTGTTTAATAATTTTTAACATGACAGACAAAGATCCACATTTGCATTACATTCTAGATAAAATGATTTTAGACATTTAAACAAATAAACGGGGGGTTATTAAATAGTAACGACGATTACATTGAAGAAAGTAAATGTAACATGTTAATTAAAGTTATAATCCTGTGTTTAAAGTTCCTGTATAGTTTTAATTAACACTTTACTCTATGTTAATGATAAAAATAAATGACTTCACCAAGCCATTATTTTTAATGTTAGCTAACTAAAATACTTGCATTAAAATAAATAAAAAAAGAGTTAAAACAATAACAATGTGATTGCTTAATAATTTTTAACATGACAAAAACCCACATTTGCATTACATTCTAGATAAAAGGATTTCAGGCATTTAAACAAATATTCTCTATAAACCAGTTGGAAAGTTATTGAAAGGTGTTTTTATATTCTTCCCTGCATCCAATCATAACAGCTAAAAGCTTCATTGTCAAAACGTCAAGTCTTTCCTCGAAGGTTAATAACGATTTGTCTCCAAAATAGTTTAAAATTCAACACACTAAGTATTTTCATTTAAGAAACGACGTGATTTTCATGAATAATCGCCGAATTTAGGAATGTATCTTTGCGTCGAGAAAAAATACTGCGACAATGGTGTGGCATTTGAAAGACTAACAATTGCTTTACCAGGGCACCGTACATCAAAATTCAAAGATAACTCTAGTATTTAAAGACTTCTTTAAAAAGAAATCTTGTTTCTTTTAAATCATTTCGAAATCTTTATTATGAACATCACTTTATTTTATTTAATATGCAGAAATTTATGCTTTTGAAACTTCAGTTGAAGAAATATAATGATCCATTCAGAATATTCTAAAATAATTCTTTGTGTGTGCATGTGTGTGTGTGGATTATGACAAGTCTATTTAAATAGTAAAATATGTTTTGCGTATTTATTGTTCTTTAATTTTACTATTATATTTCAGAATTCGTAAATGATACTGTTCTGTCAACTTGTCATTCTTATTTGAAATTTTAAATATTGTAAATACAGGGGTAAATAAACGAAGGACTTTGTATTAATAGTATGTAAATTGAAATTTGGTTATTGATTTTGTTTTTCAATCTTAGTTGAGTAAATTAAATTTGACTTTTCAAACACTATTTTAACTTTTGTTTTATTTTCCCCTTAATTTTTATTGAACTCTTTTTTTAATGTTATTTTAATCCACCTCTAATCTTAGTTTCGAGTTTAAATTTTATTTCATATATTTTTCCTTACTTTTTTTAACTGTTCTTTTGTTTCATTTCTTTACTCTTGTACCATTTTTTGTTGAATTACCCCCCTGTTTTTTAATTTTTCTTTATTTTGTTTGTTTATAAAATCTAATTTTGGTTTTGCCTTTAATTTTACTGTGTCTTTATTTCGTGTTTACTTATTTTTAATTTTTATTGTATTGCTTTACCAGTTTTCTATTTTAAACTTATTTATTCTAAATTTTATTTTTATTTGTATTTTTCACTTCATTTTTTGTAAATTTCTTTCTTTTTCAATTTTTTTATTGTTATCTTAAAAAAATGAAATTTTCCCTCTCATTGAAAAAGCTACATTTTCATACGAAATTGTAAGAAAAAATATATTATATTTTATATATATTTGCTAGCCGACCGGTCTGTTAGGGAACTGCCCTTGCATCAGAATGGTTTTGGGTTCGAATCCCGGGCAAGGCATAGATGTTCTTTCCTTCTCTGTACTATCTGTCCTTAGTAAGGGAGCAACGTTGGCCCACCTAATATGGTGCCCCTGAAAGAGTGGCCAACAAATTTGCTCTTCAGATGCCNTGCCCGATATATTTTAACAAAAATATTTTACAAAAAGGATCACAAGGTATTTAAGTCATATTGTATTTAAGTTAATTTATCTTTTCCTTAAGGAAGTTATGGTTATTCAATTGCTAACTTTAATGCATTTTTCTGCTTAAAAGAAAATAATTTCTCTCTAATATTTTTATTTTTAAGTAACTTTTAATTTAGGTAATTGTTTTTTTTTTTAAATTAATTTATTAGCTACCCAGACATTTAACAGTTTTAAAAAATCAATTTAATTTTTATCAGTGCAAGAATAATTTATTCTAATTCAAAAACACCATTAATAGAATAATTTTTTAATTTTTTATTCCTAATCCGCAACAAACGAATATACTCCTAAACTCAATTAGTTCTTAAATAGAAATTCCAGTTTTCGATAATTCAGCAAACTACTTTTATTCGTTTCTTTCAAAGATGAAAAAAAAAGTTTTTCTTTTTAAATTTCGTTATTGCACTTACACTAACTCTTAAACAAAAGAATGCGAAGCTTTTAAAATTCAATTAATAAATTTTAAACACGGTAAAAAGTCAAAAGGAAAAGAAATAATGAAGCAAGTCATTTAAAAAAAAAGTTTAAAGTATGGTATTTCTAGTATCTAGAAGTATTAAATGAAAAAAAACTATTTATAAATTAAATTAAAGATATATTAAAGGAAAAAAACTGCTGTAGAAGAAATTAAATCAGCTCAACTGAATTTTACAAAAATTAAACAATCGCTTCGAAAAGCTTAAACAAATATGTTAGATCATTTCAATAAAAATATTGCTATTGTGTTGAGTTACTTTTTTAAAATAAAAAAGTTATTATATTTTTCAGGAGGTATTACTTCAAACGAAGAAAGGTGTTATTTATAATTTAATAAAATTTGTAAGAAAATTTAATCAGTCTGTAAAAGATGAAGCATATAATTCTGTACAATATGAATAAAGTTTAGTGCTTTCTATTTGTGATAGAAGAAACTTAAAAAAAATTTACTCCTGCATTTCATGCAGATATCATCAAATTAACAATCAAATTAACTGTACCTACATCAAATTAACTGTACTATTTTCTTTCTGAATTTAAAATTTTAAGCAAACATATTTGAAGAAAAGAAACATTCACAAAGTGATTGTCAAATTTCAAAATTATAAATATATAACATTTTACCAGAACTTTTGCTTCGTTTCAGTTTTAAAAGTTATACTGCAATCAATATACTGTAATCGAAAGTTTCGAACGTTTTTACACTTAAGTATGGTTTCAATATGAAAGACTTTTCAGGCAAAGACAGTTTCTGGTTTTTCTTCATAATAAAACACAAAGCCGTGGTGGCTGAGGGATAGAGCGTTTGCCTCCCAATGAGGTAACCCAGGTTCAAATCGTAGAGGTGGCTGGTCAGCGGTGTCAGAACTGACCCCAGTGCTGACGTAAATAAACCTCAGTGATTTACGGATCATGTGTTAGAGTTTTCTTGTTGAGGTTTTCATGGTTTTCGATTCCATGTAACGAAGGCTAATTTGTCCCAAAGCTTAAGCCAGGAGTTCCCTTATTTTCTGGGTTAAGTTCAAAATTACAAGGCAGCGGAGCTGAACATTTCTAGTCGTTAACTCAAAATTTTGTCGGCTATTCGGTTATAAAATTAAAAAAAAATTAAAATACTAAAACACACGAGCAGCAATGGCTCAGGGGGCAGAGATCTCGCCTCCTAACAAAATAATCCAGGCTTGCATCCCAGCGATAACTAGAGGATATGAAATCTGCTCCCGGCTTGCACCAACAACAGTGCTGTCATTAAATATCCATATCTGGTGAGAATACAGTTAAAACTGTTGTCTCTAATGCCACTTGCCACACGGGCAAGCCTGTTTGGTGAAACCGAGCAAATTTTAAGTAGAGTGTGCGTTTCTTGTTTTTCAGTGGCACCATCTATGGCCAAGAATTCGACTTCTGCCACACCATGCGTCGCACCCGTTTATAGGGCGGACCCATTCATACATCCATTCATTAATCCACAAATCGTAATTTTGCCCTGAATCAGAGAACGATCGATCTCCCATCCAGTACCCCCAGAGGTATTGATTTGTTATGGGAACATGGAGGGCTTTTTGCTACTCGACAGATTTAACATGCATCAGTCACTTTACTGCACGAGGAGTCTAAGCCCCGGCGGGGTTCGAAACCACGAACTCTCGGACATGGGCCCTACCGACGATTCTATCCCTGCCCTTAGTTAAAACTTCGTAACCTTATCAGAGAAAACTTGTTCCCATGGGCTAAAAACCCGTTGTGTCTGCAGATTTACTTTATAAATATTACAGAAAAAACTTGTTTCAGTATCGTAAAGAATCATTCTAACTATGAATTCACTTTGTAACTTTCACGGTTTTGGTACAACCGATCTAACTACTAGTTTAAAACCGTACGCTTTAAGTTTTTTCTTCTTTTTTTAAGTTTACAGTGTTAAAGGAAATAAGAAAAAGGCTTATTTTAACATGGAAAAAATGGTGGATATTGAAGGGAGCCCGTCGGAGAGGGTGAGCTAATCAGAAGTCAAATATGCAGCAGTTGACAAGCAGCTGAAATTGCGAAAAAAGCTGAAAGTCTCATATGCCACAAAGCATGATGTAGATAAGTTAGTAATTTAAAATTGCGACCAAATAAAACCGTCATCCTTAACAACTTTTGATTTAAAGTTCCGATTTAAATTTACCAAGTATTTACCTACATGATTTGAAGAGCACGCCATAAGAAATTTATACAGAACTACAATTAATTAACAAAACAAGCATTCAAACTTTTTCCTATAAACTGTTCTTTAGTTAGTATGGTACCGATAGTTTACAGGACAATTTGTTGTAGTTGTAGTTCATTTACGTCGCACCAGAGCTGCACAATGGGCTATTGGCGACGGTCTGGGAAACATCCCTGAGAATGATCCGAAGACATGCTATTCCAATTTTGATCCTCTGCAGAGGGGATGGCACCCCCGCTTCGGTAGCCCGACGACCTGCACGCGAAGTCGAGCACTTTACGGTTGAACAGTTTAACGAGGACCAATACCGCACACCCTCGGTCCCTACGCAGACTGATCCAAGTGGGTCACCCACCCGCACACTGACCGCAGCCAGTGATGCTTGACTTCGGTGATCTGCTG
>NC_092214.1:22900360-22940495 GCF_043381705.1 Parasteatoda tepidariorum | reverse complement strand
ATGTTAAAGAGAGCACTTTAATGCTAAGTGTGTTAAAATCGATAATAATAACTTAAGTAAACTACACTGCTTAGTCTTCTGTATTCTGACAATAATTAAACTATCATTCATATGAGACTGTCGTAGTGAGTATAATGCATGCCTAATAGTTAAACAAACGCTTAATTACAAATTACAGAATATTATAAACCCAATTAAAATGACTTGAGCACCGTTAATAATTAGTAATTTAAATGATGTTAAGACATTAAAGTTTATGATGTCTTATAAATAGTCATTAGATAATTTATAAACAAGGAAATTGATTTCATCAAAATGTATTTTTTTAACAGATTTCAAATCTAAGCATTCTAAATAGGGAGGGGGGAGGAAGCAAATCTAATTCATTTGTATTTCTGTTTCCAAAAAAACTAAAATTTCATCCCTTAATTCTTGAAATTCTGAACCTTAGATTAAAAGTCATTCGATGAAACTTTTTTTACCTCTGCACACTTAGATAGTTTGTAAAATTAGACATCGATATGAGGAAATGAATATTCCCTAAAAGGTGAAGCAGAAAAAAATTCAGAAGAAAAACTTTAGTAGCTTCTAAACGAAAGGTTGAAAAAGTCGACATGTTTCCAACACTCAAAACAGGTACTCATTTTCAAGAACTGCAACACGTGAATGATTAAAACAAAACAGATTTGAAAAGAAAAGACAGAGTTACCAACAAAAAACCAAAAATAAAATAAAAGTGAAAAACAAGACAAGAAAAAATACAACAGTGTTCCATGTCTTGCTTTGCCACTTTCAGCCCACCGAAGTCAAGCATTACTGGCTACGGTCAGTGTGCGGGTGGNACCAAGACCTGTTGATTATTCTGCCACAGGTGATGATAAACTAATTTTCCGGAGTGGAAAAGAATTTTAGCTAGATTTATAATGTAAATTTTTCTGTTTCACTAATTTTAGGGGATATTTCCATATATTAACCTGTCACACTAACTACAATAGCCAAGCTAAAGACCGTCGCCAATAGCCCATTGTGCAGCTCTAGTGCGACGTAAATGAACAACAGCCACTTTCAGCCACCATTGTTCCTCTCGGTTACCGTGTTTTTTCATGTTTTGTTTTTCACTTTTTTTTATTTTTCGTGTTTTGTTGGCAACATTGTTTTTCTTTTTCTCAAGCTTTTTCCTCATTCACCTGTCAGCTGATTTTGATAATGAGTGCCTGTTTAGATAATACAGAATTAAAAAATATTTTTTTCCAAACATTTTTAGAAAGATTCAGAAATATAAATTTGCGAACAAGCTGCAATCGTTTAATATACTCTTTAACTGCCATAAAAATAAAACAAAATTTATAAGGAAATAAAATTTATATTCTAAATTGAAAACGTAAATCAGATAGAAAAGTGGCGAAATAACTAATTTCATTTTATAACAGCCGACCCAATTTTTTTGTGGGTTTACGACTACTAATGTTCTACTCCGTAGCCTTGTAATTTTGAACCCAATCCAGAAGACATGGGAACTCTTGAATCAAGAATAGGGATAAATTTGCCTTCGTGGAGAAGACAACGAGAACCTCCCACGGTTAGCCTGACGGCAAAGGGACTCTTATCCATGATCCGTCTACCACTGAAGATATTTCACGTCAGCACTGTGGTCGGTGCAAGTCGCGTGCGGATAAAAGAAACTAATTAACACAATCATGGAGAACAATTATTATATGTTAAAAACTAGATCTAGTATTTTTAAAGTAATTAATTGTTTATTTAAAAAATATAGCTGATAAATACTCAAACGATTTTCCTTTGTTTAATTGCAATAGAAATAATGCACATTTCGAACATTAACTGATGAAACTTAAGACACTTTCGATTAATATTTTCTCACCTACTTTTACTAAGTTTGAATCTTTTAACTGTTTTTTTCCTTTTAGTTTTAAACCACTGTACAGATACTCATTGATATTCATTTAAAAAATAAGATACTCACATGAGTTTTCTGAACTAAACCACTACTACTATGCATGATCAATATAAATTAAAACTTTCATAAAGTATCTCAAATATGCACTACCAAACGTTACATTTTTAAATCTACATTAAAGAAACATCATTGATCATCTAAAAATTGATTTCACGTTTTGCTGAGACCAAAAATGTGTTTAAACGGGAATTAGATATTTTAGTATCAGTTAGTCTGTAAGTTTGTCAAATTTTTAATAATATTTTTAATAATTTTAGTAATTTTTAATAATTTTGTCAAAATTTTTGATGCATAATTAGTAAGAGTTCTAACTTGCAATTGGAATAATAAAAATAGTGTTACTAACAGTTTCAAGTGAAAAAGATTCATAAATATTCATATTCATTTACTCATAATTTTGCAAAGATTCGTTTGCTTTGATATCTCATCAGAATTTATTCATACATTAATGTATGAACATAATTAAAACGTTTTTAATATGGCCCTTAACTTCTTGAAGACAAATTTTAAGAATCTAGTAATTTAATTATTTTTCTTCTTTAATTAAAAAAAGCTATCTGCTCCGCAGAAAAAGCTTTTTAAATTTTCTTACCTCATGTGTGGTAAGTAAAAGAAATTGCTTTAAATTCCTCTATTTGGGACTGGACACACAAAACATATTCATCAAACAAAAAGTGTTTAAATTGCGAAATTGTTCGAGTTTATAACATCAAACTCGACAAGATAAAAACCAAACACACAAGATAAAAACCAAAAAATATTCTTTACAATAGATACTTATATTTTCACATTATTAATGATTCTTCTTTTTTTAATAACATTCAAGGAAAAACTTTAAAACCTTGAAGCATTTCGTGCGGTGAACATTTTTTAAATTAAAAACTATTAAATGAAACCTAAAAATTTTATCTTCTTTATTTCAGTCTAATTTTTAACTTTTTTTTATTTTTACTCGAATAGACAGATATCTTGAAATTGAGGAAGAAAAAAATTGATTTCTAAAAACAATTTTAATTTGTATCATAGTATTCTTCCAATGAGCAACCTTTTACAAATTAGAAAGAAAATATTTGAGTAGTATTTAGAAATCTTAAAGAAAAATGTTAAAGAGAGCACTTTAACTAATGAAAAGAATGTATGAGAAATGCTTTTGATTTAAGGAATTTCATATCTAGTAAATAAAGAATATAAAAAAAGTATATTCGACTTTAATAAAGTAGCAGTTTAAGAGTAGGATTACGATTCAAGAAGACGGTTACATTTTTAGAGATGTAAGTGATAAAAAAAAATAACTATATCCTTTTCAAATAAGAATTACCATATTTGTTACAAAGTCTCAAGTTTTAAGCATCTTCTTTTATGGTTTAACGATTATTACGCTTCATTTAGTTTAATACCCTCAAAGTTTTTACAGTTTTAAATGATTTTGTAATTTAAACATATGTGAATTCCTTAAACTACGACCATGATTTTAATATTCAGCATTTTCAATGTTGAATTTTTTAAAAAGTATCTGAATGTGTTATAAAATCCTATTAAGAAATGAGAATCAAGCTCAAGATTACGCCAATTTATTTGCGCATAATGAACAACACTTAAAGAAATGCTTAACAGCGTTTTTAATGCTTATTTAAGTCAATTAATTTTAAAGTATTTTAAATCTTGTACAGAATGCAAAATTTCTTGAACAGCCTCCATACTTTAAGAATAGGCTTAGACATATTAAACATATCTTTTTGTTATATTTTGTATTTTAAATGCACTCAAACAGCATTTAAATTTTCGAGAATTTTATACGATGCGCAAATGAAAAAGTTCCACATGCAGCCAAAGTTCAGAAGGTTATAGATTGAAGCTCGCATATTTATATATTGATATATGCATTTGAATAAATTAATAAAAGATAATACTAGATGCCCCTAAAATGACCAATTATATGAAAAATCACTTACAAAAAGGAAGGAGTTGGAGAATTTATGATTTACTGCTTTCTGCTTTGAAAATCAGTTTCTTTATTCACACAAAAATTTAAAAAATTGGTTACAAATTTATCAAAAGGTAGTGTTGAATATGAAAAGCTATAAAACAATATTTTTGAAATAACTACTATTTGTGCAATAACGTGATGAAAACTGAGAACAAAACTTAAATACTCATACGCAAATATTTTTTATTAGAATGAACTAATATGTGGCAAAAGAAAATAGTCTTTTAGATGTCCTCATACAGTACCCCCATATATTGACCAACTTTGCGAAATCTCTGGTTTCCTCAACACAATGCAGCAGACCTTATAATTTCATTACTTTGCGTTGATTTTAAATGTCATTTCAAAACGTCTGTCATTATTGGGATACTCGGTATTTGATAATTCAGTTTTTATTCGAAGTTTTACGCATTTATGTGTGGAGAGTTCTCAAAATTAGAGGAGCGAACTTTTAAAGATGATGGTGCACATTATTAGAAATTAGAATAGAACCTTTGAGAGAAGATGTCATCATACGCCGTTAGGAGCACCTTCTCAATATTCCATTATGAATTGGCTGTTCATACGCATTTGAAAAAGTACTTTTATTCATCTGAATTATATTAATTTTATGTTAATTTTATGCTTTCTCATCGTTATTGTAGAAAGAGGCATTCAAATATGCTCAGAAATAGTTGTTTTCTCGTGCTTTAATGATTTGGTGACTGAATCGGGGAGTGAATTTCATTTTTATTTTCAATTTAATTTCTATAATACATTTAACGAGAATACTCGCCTAGTAACTCTGTCTATAATTATATTAAACAATCGATATATTAAAAAATGCAAAGCTTACACTACAAATATCTTAATGTAATTTAATTTTACTTTAATCTTAATTCTAATTTTAAGTAACGAAATTCATTTACGAATATTTTGTCATTCTTCTTCTTCTCATTGGCACGACAGCCCAGGATGGCCCTTGGCCTTCTCAACAAGCCTATGCCAAGACATTCTTCCCTTAGCTAAGGTTCTCCAGTTTATTATCGTTAAAAATTATAGGTCCTTTTCAAGGCAGTCTAAGAATCTTAGGTTCGGTCGTCCTCTTTTTCTTGTACCTGTTGGCCTGGCACTGAAAACTTTATTTGGTTGTCCTGCCATCCTCCATTCTTATAATGTGGCCTGCCCATTTAATCCTTTGATTTTTGATAAATTTAATGACATCAGGTTCTTTATATGCTTTGTAAAGTTCCATGTTTGATCTTCTAAACCAGGTACCGTTTTTACTTATTCCACCAAAAATGCTTCGCAGTATTTTTCTCTCAAATCTAGTTTTCATATTTTCATCTCCACGGGTCATTGTCCAGGTCTCACATGCGTATGTAAGCACTGATCGTATGAGACATTTATAGAGTAACACTTTTCTTTTTCTTTTTATTAGGCTTGACTTAAGATATTTTCTTAGACCATAAAAACACTTATTGGCCATTGTGATTCTCGTGTGTACAATATTTCGTCATAAACACGTTAAGAAATAATTTTTGTCCATTAAGTAACTTAATTCTTTTTTTTAGCCACTTAATTGGAAATATAATATAGGCTATAAAGTCCTATAAATATGATTAGAATTCAATAAAACAGGTTAAGTCAAATTTAAAATCTTTTGCATTTAAATAACCAATTAAGTAGGTATCATTAATGGTAAATACAAATACCTTAAATGTTTTTTTAATGTCATGAAAGTAAAGCTAAATGAAATACAAGATTTGATTTCATCTCGTGAGTTTGCCTTAATTTTTCTTTTGCGTAAAAAATTAATCAGTGGAGACGATCATGAAATCATTTAACACTGAAATAAAGAAAAATCTAATAACTCCCAAAGTAATTAGCATGTACCGGGAAATAACTTCCCACAGCGAAGCGATCAATGAGAAAAGTACAAAAAGTTTAATTTTCGTTACATTTAGTGTCAAGACTGTTCATCAGGCAACAGAAGTAAAAATGACTTTTGCAGTTTATTTTTTCTTTCGTTCCTAAAGTAGAAAAGAATTTCAAGAAAGAAATTAGTTTGCGATTAAAGAAAGAATCGTAAAAGCATTTGAACATAAGCCAAAAAGGAAAACTGGTGAATCTTTCCTAACTTGAACTTTAACACGCGCGAATAAAAGAAAAGTATTTTGAAGGAAGATTAATGAAAGCAATTATTAAAGAAAACAGTCATGAAATACTTTTTTTCGTAATATTTTCACATTCTGTTTCTTGAAATCCAAGGAAAGAAATCATCGGATGTATATATCACTTGATGTTTAAAAGTAGGACAAAGAAATATTACTGTTTTTTTCCGACTTTGACTCTTCTTAACACGGTGATCTTTTTAAAGAACTTTTGCCATTTTACAAAATAAGACATATGATGTAAAAAATTGAAGAAGATTCCTTAGTATAAAAAAGATGTGTCTTATTGCAAATCTGCTGTAATTTTAGATAAAAAAAATTAAAACATAAATTTTTTTATGATATAATTTGAAAATATGATAAAAAAAGATTTTATTCTTTCCTAACTTGAACTTTAGCACGCATTTTATTCCTCAGAAATTGTTTTATTCCAAAAAAACATTTTTCAAAATGGTGGCAAGATTTCTCTTATTACGTTCTGCTGTTCATTCTATTTTCATACTACAGTTCCGAATAACGCTTTCTTTATTGAAAGTTTTCTAACCGCTGTCCGAACTAAAATCATACAGATTTAAAATTCATATTTTCTATTTCCTAGATCAAAATTATAAACTAAGGATAAACTCAGCTTGGATTTACCACATTGTAAAGTTGTTAAGGAAAAAAAATTACAAATAAATAAATAAAATAAATAAATAAATTTTAAAAAAATCCAAAATCGATCATTGGTTCGGTTTACAGCAGCACCAAAGCGCTTATATAGATTGAGTATAGCTTAGTTTCTTTTATCATGGTTTTAAGTTCCAAAACCATGAGCACCAATAATGATAATAATAAAAGTGAGAGCCGTGACGGCTCAGGAGATAAAGCGCTCGTCTTCCAATAAGGTAACTCCGGGTTCGAATCCCAGCAATGGCTGGTCGATACGAATTCCACATCCAGCTTGCACCGACCACAGTGTTGACAAAAAATATCCTCAGTGGTAGACGGAGCCTGGATTAGAGTCCTCTTGCCGTCAGACTAAGCATGGGAGGTTTTCGTGATTTTCCTTTCCATGTAACTCAAATGCGGGTAAGTTCCATCAAAAAGTCCTCCACGAAGGCCGGAATAGCCTGGTCGATAGGGCGCTGTGCTTATGTCCGAGAGTTCGTGGATTCGAACCCCGCCGGCCGAAGCCTCCCCCGTGTAGTAAAGTGACTGATGCACGTTAAATCTGTTGAGTTACAAAAGTCCTCCATGTTCCCATAACAAATCAAAACCTCTGGGGGTACTGGATTGGAGATCGATCGTTCTCTGATTCAGGTCAAAATTACGATCTGTGGATGAATGAATGGATGTATGAATGGGTCCGCCCTATAAACGGGTGCGACGTATGGTGTGGCAGAAGTCAAATTCTTGGCAATAGGTGAAGCCACTGAAAAGCAAGAAACGCACACTCTACCTTAAATTCGGTCGGTTTCACCAAGCAGGCTTGCCCGGGTGGCAAGTAGCATTAAAAAAACAACGGCAACAATCCTCCAAGAAGGGAAATTTTTTCCCAATATTTAATCCAGGAGTTCCCTTGTCTTCTGTGCATTGGATTCAAAATTACGAGTCCACGGAATTGAACATTAGTAGTCACAAACCCAAACAGTTGTTCAACGACACTGTTATAAAATGAAAAATAAAATCGTAAAAGTGAAAAAGACAGGGCATACTTTTAAAGAATTGTCTAACGTGAATTGTCATCAAAAATGAGAATAAAAAAATACTCACATTGGGGATTGAAAATTAATATTTTACCAATATAAAAGCAGAAACACTCTCGAAATCTAACTAATCACAATACAGGAAAAAGGAAGTAATAAACAACAACACTGATTTGATTAAAAGCGAAAACAGAGATGAGTTGAAAGACGATTGTTAGAAACACCTTCTAGTTTCAACCTTCAATTAAACATATTTTGCTGTTTTTTGCAACCGCCTTTTTCTACTGTAATTGATCAAAAATCGATAGTGTCTTCGTTTCTCTGTTAGTTTAATATGAGACTGAATTTTCTTAATTTTTGTTAAGAATTCTAAAAATACTTATTTAAAGGTATAAGGCTTAAATATTAATTTGATGAATATATACTCCCAATGAGTATATTTTTTATTGCATTTTAGAGAGTTCGTAAGAGTTCTAAAAATACATATTAAAGGCATTCTTTATGGAACACCCTGTATAGCGTGGTTTCATTTTAAAGTACGTTAAAGCATGAGCAACAAATTTTATATAATCTTAGTAATGTTAGGAAATTAACCATGGTTCTGTTCAAATAAAACCATAGATTCATATAATCAAGGGCTAAAAAAGTACAACTGGCAAGGAAATATGATTTATTTTCATAACTTACTAATATTATAGAATTTTAGCACATGCAATTAAGACCCACCAATAATTTTAACAGAATGAAAAGAAAGTAAGCATTTCAGGTCGATGCAATTCGAAAAAAATAATTTTTTTAAGTGACTCTATTTTTTAGCATTCCTTTTGATTTCAAAAAATTAAATTTATAATTTAAACAAATTTTATAGCATTGAAAAGACTACCATCGATATAAAATATGTATTTACGAACAGAAAAATGTTTTTTGACAGCTTTTACATATTTCCATCGATATTTTTTGATGTTATTTTTTAAAATAACAAAATATTATTTTTTTATCGATATTAAACTAGATTTTTTGAGGTAAATGAAAAATGAGCATTTTCTTTAAAGATTTATTTGTATTTGCTTAATTTTACCACACCACTACAAACTTTTTAACAACATTGAGATAACTATTAACTTCCTTCTAAATTATTTTACGATTAATTGAACGAATATAAAATAGCCTTATTTATTCATCATCTAGTGTATTTTTTATTTTCTAAAAAATGCATATTTCCATGAGTTAAGAAAACAAATTAAATTGAATGCAAATTTTAAAAATATGGAACTACATCTTGTCTTCCTCCTTAATTTATCACTTTTCGTCTTCTATTTAGCATATTTTGTTACTTTATTTTAAACATCTAGTATTTTATTTAGATTTCCAAACAAGACTGCTTTTATTTCCGTCTACATCATTGATCTAGACCATATTTTTTCCTTAATAGCTGATTCCTGACTTTAAAGTTTTCAAATTTGACTGTTAAACAGAGTACATTCCCATTCATATTCACTAGTATTTGGTAGGGAAAAAAGTTCTAGCCTATTTGAATTTTCGATTCTTCTTTAGTTTTCTCTAAAACCTCATAGTTTCATTGAAGAGAATTGAATGACATGTTTTATTCTTCCCCTATTAATTTTAACCAATGTTTCGTTATAAAAATCGCGTTTCTTTGCCAAGGTTAGCCCAAAAATATTTGTATAATTTTTATATAGCAGCTGATTTCCATTTATTTTACTCAAATTTGAAGAAAGAAATGCTTTAATTTATTTTTAAGTCCAATTCTTGGTCATTTTCCTCCAATTGCTGAAACTGCTGGCACTGAAAAATGACATGTTATTTTGTCACCACGTTAAGGATGCCCCATTGTGAATTGATGGAAAGACATTGCTCCCAGTAGATCACTGAATTTAAGCACACTGGTCACTTCGATTAATCTGGAAAGGAACATTACGCGCAGGTCTTCAGGCTACCAAAACGGGGAAGCAGAAGATCAAAAATGAGATGGCATATCTTCGGATCCTCCTCAGGTATGTTTTCCAGACAGTCACCAATTGAGAAGATCTAGCGAGACGTAAATGAAATACTACTTTTACTCAAAGTTTTGGTAGTAAGAAATGTCATTTTTAGCATCAAGTTAATTTTAACAATAGGAGCCTTTGTCGTCAAGGGAAATGCTCTGGAGTGTGAAAATAGCGGGTTCGAATCCCATAGTAGCCCTTAGGAAAATTTGTCATAGGTTTGCCATAAAAAATGCCATAGGATATTCCTATGGTGTTTTGCCTATGGTAAAATTTTGCCATACACTTTTGCCATATATGTATGGCAAAAGTGTGTGGCAAAATTTTGCCATAGGCAAAACCCCATAGGAATATCCTATGGCATTTTTTTATATGGCAAATTTTTGCCATAAAACTAAGATGTCCTTCAGTTTATGAAGAAATATTTTTTCATAGGCTATGGTACACCTTTGCCATACAGCATATGGCAACATTTCTCGTTGATATTTTATCATACATCAAAAAATAATTACTTGCAAGAATCTTTCGCAATGGATAATAAAAGTGCAAAACTTAATAATTGTAGAATAAATATATATCCAGAAAGCTTTTTTTAAAATTTCTTTGATAAACTTCCCCTGGTTTACTTGCAGAATCCTTTCTGAATGCTGTTCTTATTCAAATAAATTTTAAAAGCGGTTAGTACTAACTGTTAGAAAATGGGTCCGGTGGTCGGAGCGAGTGGGCAAAATATTGGTTACGTTGATTAGGAACAAAATATATTAAGTACAGGCAACCAATATTTGTTAAAGCTGTAAAAAGCAAGAAAATAGAAAGTGGATCCGGAAGTCGGAGCGAGTATAAAAAACGTTAATTTGATTGATTGGTATCATAATTAGTTAGATAAGCATCCGATATTAGAGGAACCTAAAAGAAAGTGAAGTAAAATAATGGTCCGATGGTCGGAGCGAGTATGAAATGTTTTTAAATTTTGATATGTGATACTAAGCTAAAAATTAAACAGACTACTAAAACAATAAAATACTATGAAAACTCGAAAGATAAAGAGTGGGGCCGGTGGTCGAAGCAGAATTAGTTTGAAATAGACCAAACGGGACAAAAGCCGAATATGTAATGGTGTAACCAGTGGTGGCATGTGAACAAAATTTTATTTATAAAAAAGATGGTATTAGAATATGAAAAGCTAAGAATGGAAAACAGGCTAAATTAGTTGATCCCCTACTAGTGAGGGATATAAAACTCAGAAAATTCATGTTGAGTTGTGTTAAGCACAATTAGAGAAGAGAACGCAATATAGAAACATTGGAAAATGCAAAACATGTTTAAGACATGATTAAAATTGGTAAAATTAATAATTGCTATTGACAATTGGTCAGGGATAGTAAATAAAAATTAATTGGGTATAGGGCATCGCTATAACGAAAAAGTTGTAAACTTAAGGAAAGATTAAATTGTTAAAAGCATTTTTGGTAACAGCAGCAGATGATTTGGCCAGGGACTGTCCCGTTGATGATATTGAAGCAAAATAATTGTCAACCAGTAATCCAGCAAATCTAGTTAAGTGATGACCCTAAGCTATGTATAAATATGTAACAGAACATTGTACAAATATATGCTGATAGTTAAAAAATATTAGTTGTGAGATAGTAAAACACAGAGACATGATAAAAAAAAACAATTTAATGGCAAGCAAAAATTAAACACAAAATAAAAATATAAAGCCCTAACGTATGTAAGATAATGTAAAAAAGCATTGCAAGAACCTAAGTGGAATTAAAATCAGAAACTAACGAGAATGTAAACACTGACTTTGATATTGATATACGACAGCAATAAAATGAAATTATCACCGAACAAGTTAAAAGAATTAAAAAATTTTAATTATTAAATAAATGATGACATGGCTTGATCATAAGCACTTAACTGCGTTTTTCATCATGAAATTGCTATGGGGAATAGAACACCATTAATAATGGAAAAGTGATGTGACTTTAAAAATTTATATAAAATCAGAGGGAGGGGATAAAATAAAAAGAAAGATGTAGTTTAATCAGAAACAGTTGGGAGAAAGAATATAAAAATTTTAGATAAAAATATAAACAGCAAGATATTAATTAAAGTGTACAAAGTCAGTGTTAACAAATAGCAAAATTTAACATAGCGAAAACCTATACCCAACCGCGTCATATTTTAAAAAGATACAAATAATAAAAGTACCAGACAGCCGAAAATTAAAAACTTAATAAATTCAGATAGATAATCGCATAGGCGTTTGTAATAAAATGTTTTTGATCAAGAATGAGATCGAAAAAATATTAAAATAAGTCGCCAAAGTGTCCGATACTATATGGCGGTCCGATACTCTAAGCCTAAAAGAATGGAACATCGGATTTCAAACACTTAAAAATAGGAAAATTGGCCACCCAGAGGCCGGAAAAGACTCACCAGGAATGCCTTGTGGGATTACATGTTGAATTTAATTAACTTCGGGGTGAAAAAATGGATATTTATTTCTTTTAGAAGATGTTTTTGATGACTCCATAGAAGTTGTTGTTTTGTTGGTGGGGATCTAGATCAGCTTTTCTCTATGGTATACTGCCATACAAATCTTTATGGTTACCATTGGCCTATGGTATACTGCCATACGAATTTCTATGGTTGCCATAGGCCAATGGTGATGTGCCATACAAATCCTTATGGCCTTATGGCCATAAATCCTTATGGCCATTGGCCTATGGTATACTGCCATAGAAATCTTCATGATTACCATTGGCCTATGTTATCTTGCCATACAAATTTCTATGGTAGCCATAGGATTTGGGGGTTTTGCCATACAAATCTCTATGGTAACCATAGGCGTATGGTATCTTGCCATATAAATTTCCATGGTTGCCATAGGTTGCCATAGATTACCATAGGCTTCTCTATGGCAAATTTTCCTCAGGGAGTCCTGACTGCATCTTTGTGTATTCCTTCTCTAATTTCTGTTCTGTTCTTCAATTTGACGAAGGTTTATGATATGTATACCTATGTGAATAAGAAAATTAATGTTATTCCATGAAAGTAGCATTTCCTCCCTCAGTGGACCGATCGTAAGGACACGATTCTCAGTAGAGCGCCAAAGCCAAGCATCTCTGGCTGCGGTCAGTAAGCTGGTGAGTGACCTCTTTGATCAACCAGCGTAGGGACCAAGGATGTGCGGTACCGGTCCCAGTTAAACTGCTCCACTTTAAGGAGCTCGACTTCGCACGCAGGTCGTCGGACTACCAAAGCGAAGGAGCCATCCCTTTGCAGAGGATCAAAATCGTTATGGCATGTCTTCGGATCATCATCATGGATGTTTTTCAGTCCGTCGCCAATAGCTTATTGCGCAGTTATAGTGTGACGTAAATAAAATTATGTATGACGTATATAAAATATAATAATAATACATAATAATATGCATTACTATATAATAAGTCCATATATGAAAGCGTCCTTAATAGTCTTCTCCTTATGTCCAAATAAAATTGAACCAGTGCATGCAATAATGCTAAAAAGCTTGGGTATTATTTGAGTTGTAGCTCTTTATTTACGTCGAAATAAAGCTGCACAATAGGCTATTGGGATTATTATTTGAAGATCAGAAAGTTTATTAATGGTGAGGTGCCTGTATTAAGGAGGAGCCTCCCTAGCCACACAGTCTCTTCTTGCCACCAAACGCTCTGTAGTGTTGAGTAGCGTGTTATAATCCCACCGTAGCACAACAATATTTATGCATTGGTATGTATCTTTGCAATATCTGTCTCTAACTTGTACTATCTGTTCCTAAAATTGACAAGGTTTTATAAGCCTTATTTGTTTAGAGAACTCAAGCCTGCATATTTATGCGTAGCAATAAATATTTAATAACTCGAGAGCTTTGTGTTCACCATACATTACTAGCTCCTGAATTAAGAGACCGCTACTAGGAGGTTATTGGCTTGCAAGCACAGACTTTCTTCTCAGATGTTGAACCTATCATCTATTGCAGTGCTCCCCAACCCCGGGTCCACGGACCGGTACCGGTCCGTGGATCAAATGGTACTGAGCCGCCCATTTCATTGAAACTGAATTTAAATTCCTAGGTTTATATCCCAAATTAAAGATATCTGTGTTCCATTAAAATTTTATTTATTTAAAAAAGAAGACCCCTGAAAGTAATGACATAAATTTTTTAATGTTCGTAATGTATCATTGTCTCCGATTACCCCCAGATGGAACCGTCTCATTGCAAAGAAACAAGCTCAGGGTTCTCATTGATTTAACGTTCTAGTAAATTAAAATGTTAAATCACTTTATCTTTATTTTTTGGTGTAACTGTATTTTATTTTGAAGGCATGTTTAAGTACAATTAAATTAAAATTAATGCATCAAAATAATCTGAAATATAAACAATCAACGCCCCCCCCCCATTGGGCTGCGGAAAAATTATCAAACGTTGACAGGTCCGTGGTGATAAAAAGGTTGGGTACTACTGGTCTATTGTGTGGTATGTATTTCTGTGCCATATATTAAATTTGTAAATTATGTTAATAATTTGCAAACTTCAGTGAGGTTGTTATAGCTGGGGCACTTGAAAAACTTTTCTCTTACGAACAACAGACAGGAAGTACAAATAACTGTGTGTGGAGAAATTTAAACAAACCTAGAGTAACTATTGGATTCGAACCTGCTGTCTTCTCTACTATTTTGCAATGAATCCAGCTATAAAATTGTGAATTATGAACACAAACCTGCAACCTTCCTTTTCGCAGTTCTGGACTTAAATTATTTCTTTCAATATTCTTCCTTTGTTCGTACATAAATTTTCAGACGTGCCTGAACTTCGTTTAATCATTTAGGTTTTAGCTTATACTCCCACAACAGCCTTTGCCATAAAAAGCTTTTTCAGTAAAAGTAGAACAATTTTGATGAGAAGATATGTTTAGAAAGTGAGTTATTTATATGCATATATTTACATAAATATACAAGCCTGTGAATTCAATATATCGCTGGTTCAAAACTAAGACGACACTTCTGCATTCACCTCTCATTGAAATAACGTGAGAAGTGAGTGCAGAAGTGTCGTTTTAGTTTTGAACCAGCGATATGTTTTGCAGATTAGAAAATCCAGCGTTCAAACGAGATTCAAAATGTTTGGCGGAGTCCGGATAGTCCGGAAAGTTCGTGTTGGTTTTCGGCAAAAGGACAGGTCCTGCACGGGACAACCCAATATCATATAATCGCTTTATTGAAGTAGGACAAACTTTACTTCTCCTACATTGAATTGAGTACTTCTGTACTCAATACAAAAGGAGGCGGAAACCTCCCTGGCCGAGAGGTATTGTCCGCCAAACGCTATTGAAAGCGTGGAGGTAGCGGGTTCGAATCCCGCTGTTACCCTGGATGGGTATTCGTGCTGTCCTTCACTGCATTGTGCTCTCTGTCCTTCTATTTAATAAAGGTTTATAAGTCTTAATTGAGCACACAAGCCTACAAATTTGTGCTGTAGCAATAAATAAACAAAATGAGGATTACAAGTCAACGTCAAATTGAAAGACAGACAGGCAATTTACGGAAATACATTCTATATATGAAATGAAAGAATCTTACAGGTTAACGAAACCGCAATAATGACCCCTCTGAACATTTGGTGGGACAGCCATACTTCAAAAACATTAAAAGTCCTATTACCACAAAATGTTTCCTGGAGCAATATCCTATCATAACCAAGAATGTAGATTATTTAGTTATTTATTCCCACATACATAAATCTACAGACTTGTGTTCTCAATAATAGTAAGGATTTATAGGCCCTTGTCAAAAGAAAGGACTAAAAATATAAATTATAGAAACTGACGAAAAGAGGATATACCTAGGATTACACTGAGAATCAAACCCACTACTTGATTAAAACGCTTAGTGGAAGAACCCTGAACATAAATTGGAAAAGTAACATACATGCAGTGAAGTGAACTGATTTGTTTGAAAGTTTAAAAGTTTTATAATCAAAATTTTTCAATTATTCCATACAACCCTTGATCTCTTGGATGTTGATTTATTTTTATCATTTGGTGAGTTAATTTGCACTTATATAATGCTCTTTTCAACCATTTTATAAATAGTTTGAATATTAGTAACTCCAATAGGATTGATTTGGTTTATAAAATAAGTTAAACTACTCTTCTAGTTTTCTGAGCAAATTATGCCTTACTGTGAAATGTAAATAGATTTCAGCCGTCAAAAGCAAAAATTAATTATTTTCAAGCGTTTTCTTTTTTGTAAGGTGTCCAAAGACTATGATAATGAATTTCACTTTGCTGTTAAATTTTAATGCAATAAAACTCAGATAAAGCTTACCTAAAATAGTATTGGAAAGTGAGTTATATTTATATGAATAAAGTAAACATTAACGATGAATATTTATATGAAAGTTAAAAATTAATTTTAAATTAATGACCTTTTAATAGAGAAATAAAAGACTGAAACATTTTATTCATATTGTAGTCATTTGTATGAAATATAAAGTATTAAAAAATAAATCTGTGTGATTATGAAAATTGATACTTTAACCGAATCGCCATATATTTGCTGCTAATTTGTTTTACTCTTAAAGTACATGGGTCAAAGATCTGTAAATTTCATTCATTCTACCTTTTTGTGTACAAAAAATAAAAATACCTAAGATATACCTTTAGTAAGTAAATCCTTACAAAAGATAAAATTTGAGTTTATAATATAGAAATATGCCAATAATTACATAATTCGTAAAATATATTAAAAAAAAATTTATTTAAGTATGAAAGAGGTTATTAATACAATTTTTAGATTTAATTTTCACATAAATATCTATTGTTAACGGTTATTTTATTCTGAAAAACA
Organism: Parasteatoda tepidariorum; assembly: GCF_043381705.1. Classification (NCBI taxonomy): domain Eukaryota; kingdom Metazoa; phylum Arthropoda; class Arachnida; order Araneae; family Theridiidae; genus Parasteatoda; species Parasteatoda tepidariorum. Next base: position 22,923,801 of record NC_092214.1, on the reverse strand, counting down.
TAGCTCTATTTTCCAATATCTTTTTAGTTTAACTTTATCAGAATTTTATTGAACTTGTTATTTAACACCTAAAGTTCACTATCATAGTCCTTGGACATTTTACTGCAACAAATAGATACTTAAAGTAACTCTTGAAAATATCAATCTTGAAAATCCAATTTTTGACCGAAAATAACTTTCGTTCCACTGTATGCCTGTATAAAAAATTTTACCTAAAGATTTGTATCTTAAAATATCGATAATTAATCAAATTTCTTAAAACCTAATATTCTCATGCATTAAGCAATAGTTAATCAATTTGTATAATGGTAGTGCAAAATTTGCAATCAATATAAATAAATTTTCATCTTTTCTTATACAAAAATACTACTTTGAGATGTTCAAAACTAAAATTTCCATTATTAAATTTTATTTACAATGTTATTTGTATTTTTTGTACTGTTTAATGTACGAAATTATCTATTTTATTTAAAAAAAATAACCAATCAATAACGTATGTTGTAAATCAATAGTTGCAGTTTTATATGTGACAGCTTCCTAAAGTTTAACTCTCTAATTTTACAGATTTCAACCATTAACGAGAATTCAATAGTCAATAATTTAGATCTTAGTCAAATTTCATTTTTAATGCAGAACTGCGAGCATATTTTATTTTAAAAATTGATATATAATACGTTAAAGCCATATAATGTGCTTGGTATTTCATGTATTTGAAGAATAAAATAGGAAACTGGTCCATTTTTTTTCAGAAAGATAGCAATGCAATTTTGGGATTTTAAGGCAATTTCTTACCATGTTGGTTAGAAAAACGATGCAAATTTAGAATACGCATTGTAAATAAAATTGCACCATCCTAATAGTTTTTTTCCCTTCACATTTTAATTTTTCAGAATTTAATGTTTTTTAAATTTAAATAGTTCTCTGTGCCATCCTTTTGGAATTCATAAATTTATTCTATATCTTACCCTTTTGGACTTAGTTTTTTTACTTAACTTTTTTATAAGAATTTTTTCATTAATGAAAAAATGCACGTACTCGTCGCAATGTTTTGATATTGGACTGCAAAGTTTGCTTTAGAATTCTGGTTTGCCAAAGTCATTAAATTCACAGTAATTAACCATCAAGTGTTAATTCTAATTTTTGTCGCAAACCAGAAAAATTTTTGTTATTGGAATTGAGTTGGATCATATTGGGGAAGCTACGTCCTGGTAGAACTGAAGTTTATCTCGTAACGCTTATTACATTTCTCATTTAATACAAATTATGACTTAGAATAATATTTATCTTTTTTCAAGTCTTGAAGTATTTGATTCACGATGTTCGAGAGCAGATTAAACCCATATGCCACTTCTTTCATACCAAATCGAAAAACGGAAGTCATAAGAGAAATGGCTGCAAAGTCTATTACAGAACTATGGGAGAAAAAGAAAGCAAATGGTGAAACAACAGTAACAAATGAAGAATTGGCGAAACTCGTGGGACATTTTATTTCCATAGGCTTCAAAGAACTGGCTCATTCTGACAAAGTAAAAATCCAGATTTACATTAACAAGAAACTCACAAAGGTCCCTTCTGTAAGACCGATATCAGATCTTTGCAAGATTAGATCAAAGCTTAGCATGAAACGCACGAAACCTGAATCTTTTGAAACACCTAACCTACCATTTTTGTTGGTTGCTTTTTGGGGTTTGTATAGACATGAGCAAGCGCAACGACCGCTATTATCTCTAACAAATCGTCCTGATGCCTTGAAAGATAAAGTATGGTCAGTAGATGCATCGGATTACAAGTTGTGGAATCAATCTTGCGTTTCAAAAGTATGCAAATGCCCGCCTATATTTGGATATTCAATCCCATCAGACTTCTTTGGTGTGTCTTTCTACAAGTATTCGTGCTCAGAAAAAGAGATACATCTTAATCACTATCCTGAAAGTACTAACGGCAATGAGTTCCTTTTGACCAATAATTGGCATCATGGATTTGTGGATGAACAGCCGTTTGAAGATATAATAGTGGATACAAGTAACGTAGCTGATGTAGATACTCTTACAAACCAATTTGAAACTATTGTATCGGGAATTTGCAGCATACTCATAAAGTGTGAAGAAGATACGGATAGTGGAATCGAGGACCAGGAAGTGGATGAAGTTGATTTTTACAATTCATTTTGGGATGATAGCCCTTCAAAAGTAAGTTTGCCTTATTTAGGTTTTAAAAAATTAATAAAATGTTAATGTATCGTTATTAAAGGATACACATGCCCTTTATAGCCTTACTTAGCATGTTAAATTTTTAGAATTTTAATAAATTACGTTTATTAGGTTACAGAAAATAGATGGTTTTCTTATCTATTTGCGAAATCAAATTCATTACTTATTAAAGTACCCTATTAAAACTTTGAAAAAAATGGAAATATAATAAATTAATCAAACTAAACTAACCATAAATGGATTGAAGTCGTTTGCAGAAATTAGAACTGAAAATTTAAAGCCTGGTAATTAAAGTTGGCTTAATGAAATAATTTTAAGTATAAGGACTCGTAAGCTTGTCTTTAAGGCACGTGATCCGAAACTTCACTAACTTGTGGCAGGATTAAATTAACTATCATACTCGAAACAATGTTGCTGAAATCAGTGTCCTAAATTCAACCTACCAAAGTGATTTAAATCACCCTGGAGGCGGCTTAAGTTACCCTTGATAACGTCAAATACCTTTAAATTCATTTCTGTTTTTAAAATTAAGAAAACTATAACAGATTAAGTGATATTTTAATGAAATAAAATTTAGATAAATTTGACTCTCTTAGTAGTGATATTAAAATAAAAATTTATGTTAAGAGAATATAAATTTTGGTATACATGATTATATGCAGGGATAATGACCAAAAATAAGATTCATTTAGATTAGCAAAAATTTCCTAATTTTGCTTTTATGTCGGCAATAATTCAAAAAGTATGATCTAGCTTGACATCGCATTGGTTACAATGCAATATCAGTGATGCATTGATTACAATGAGTGCTGTATTTTTTTTTCTTCCAAAAAGAGCTGAAAAGTACGCAAGTGTATTACAAAATAACTTAAATTCTTTACTTATGTTGGAAATAGTTTTTAGACGCAATTGATTACAAAATGCATTAAATTCCTTCTTTCAACGGTGTCTTATTTCTTATTTCCCCTTGAGAAAACGTTGTGATAATTTTTAAGCTCAACGCAAGGTAACTTAAATTGTAAAATTTACCAAACCAATTTTATTAACAAAATTTAACTGCCTATTGTATGAAGTCTCTGGTAGTTACCCATAAACCTTCCAACACAAAGTAATCTGGGAAAACTACTTTTCTAAACTAAAAAAAAAATATTTATTTTTAGGCATGCAAGGTTTATATAATTTGAAAAAAAATCGAAACGTTCGTAAAAATTTTAAAATCTTTCAATTTGATTATTTTTTGTAAAGAAACTAGTCTCTCAAATTATTTTGGTTATGAACAGTCTGGCCAGTGCTTATACTTTTTTAGATAATAAGGCATATTTGTGAAATCCTGAAAATTAAATGCCTCAATATGTTTAAATTGTAGTTTAAATTTATAATTTTTCAGGTCTCGCATGTTCCATTCTCTCAACAGAACAGGGAAACTTTGTTTGATGACGATGACCACCCCCTTTTGGTAGTCACAGAAATGAGCCAGGAACAAGGTAATCTTAATGCAGTTTTTGTTTCAAGTCTTGCTTGACTATCTGTTCAATCCAAATTCAAAATTTTTGATTGTTTTTCATTGATTGACCAACCTAATCTTGATGGTAACCATCAATTCCATCATGAACCATTATATTTTTTGATGGTAACCAACATAAGTAACCATCACCTAATTGTAGGAATTCAGACTGAATTATGATAGTCCAACGAAAGAATAGAAACTTGTTTTGGAAGGTTTGTTCATGTTGAACCATAACGAATTTCCATCACAGTATCTTAGAAATCAAATGTTGGGACGATCATGAACAACCACCATCCCAATGTAGGAATTCGGATTGATTTATTATGATCCAACATAAAAAACCGAAATTGTTCTGTTTAATTGGTTTTTAACAATTCTGTTGAACCGAAATTGATGGTATATTCCAAAGAACCAACAAGAATTCCCATTAAACCATCATAGAAATGAATAGTTTGAACCATCACGGATCATCATGGATTGTTGGTCCATGAGAGTCAAACTTCTCTTGTTGGTTAACCATCATGGTATTAAAATAGCATTTTCTATCATGGAATGATGAAAGTTTGTTGGCATATCAAAAATCAGGAACACGTAATGGAAAATGTTGGATGATGGTGACAATCAAATGATGTTGGATCGCACTGAAACAACATAAACTATCAGTTTTTTGATGGGACCATCAAGAATTTTGACTTGGGATGTCACTCTTGTCGTAAATTAATACTGATAAGTAATTTTATAAATCTCCTGTAAAAATTTTCTAGCTAGTTATTGTGAGTATTTAATAAGCAGATGTTAAGTAGCAACACTAGCTTTGAGAATTCTTTTTATTTCTTTTTTGGTGGCATAACAACGCTGCTATATATTAATTACATTTTTCATTGCGATTTTTGCTAAAGGATAAATCTATTTGCTGTAAATCTTTGAGGTAAAGCATTTGGTTTGCGATGAAAGAGTTTTTAATTTTACATAACTTTTTTTTTAATAAAGCATGAGAATTGCTTCAACTGAAAATTCGTTTTATTATAGAAAAGTTTAATAGGATGGATAGTCAATAAGCTTTTAAAGAAATATCCAAATCTCGGAACTATTTGGTGGGAAAATGCTCCTACAACTTTGTATTCTGAAATATTTCTCTGATAGTTCCTTGAAATGCGTCAACCTTGTGCGTTTAAGGACTCAAATCTATGCAATGAAAGTGATCGAGACGTGTTGGCTCAGTGATGGTGCTCGCCTCCCAATGAGGTGAGCCAGGTTCGAATCCCGGCAATAGCTGGTTGGTTCGAATTCCGCACCCGGCTAGCACCAACCACAGTGCTGACGTAAGATGTTCTTAGTGATAGATGGATCATGGTTTAGTTCCCTTGCCGTCAAGCTAACAGTGCAAATCTTCGTCGTTTTCGTTAAATGCGTGTAAGTTTCCTCAAAGTTCTTCACGAAGGCAAATTTTTCCCAATACATTATCCAGGAGTTTCCTTGTCTTCTGGATTAGGTTAAAAATTACAAGGCTACGGAGTTGAACATTGGTAGTCGTAAGTTCAAATTTAGGTCGGGTGTTCAACGACTGTTATGAAAAAAGAATGAAAGTGATCTTTATTAAATTTCTCTATATGGAATATTCATATTTAAGTTTACTTGACTGTTACCTCGAATACTTTCAACTACCGAAGTTAGTAAGCTGATAAATTTTAAAGAATATATAAGTTTATACCCTTAAATGAATTTCCAACTTTTCGCTTCATTCAATTTGGTATCGTTGTTCTTTGAATTGGAAAATTGAATCATTCAAACTTTAATGAAACAAATACTTCTGTGTTTAGTTGAAATTTAGAAATTTAAAAGAAACAATGCGTTCATATAAAATTCCCCCGTTAAGGAAACTTAGATGAGTTTGAAATTCTTTGAGAATTCTGAAAATACTTAAATTATTGCTAGATTTATTTCTCCATTGTAGAATGAGCTAATTTATAAACAACGAAACAATCGTAAAAAAAACGAACTAATCTTAAAAATTTCCCTTAAATATCATACTGTTCCGGTGTAAAATTGTAATTCGTGCTTCAGTTTCTCATTAGATCAGTTTTCGACTTGCCTATGCTTCAATGAAAAATAAACAAATCACAAAATTAAGTGAAATTCTAAGTCACTGCTAAAGTTGGAGCGAAGTGACGTCACAACTCTACGTTATTAGTTTAATTATTAATAAAATAAGATTGGCAAGATTTTAACTTTACTTTCAAGAAACAAGTTGCACACAATATTCAACCTTCTAAAATAGTTTGTTTGAAACAAGGTCCCACTAGTAATTTTTTCGAATTTTTTTACTGTACGTAAAAATAATTTGAATTTTACACTATTTATTCCATTTATGATTTTTTAAAATTTGTATCGTTGCTAAGACCTTTTCAAATTGTAATTTTTTTCTTTTAATATTTAGACGTGTCTTCTGAAGTTAAAGAAATGATTCGGAAGAGCTTAACTCCTACGACAGACAAATTCATAACCCCTTTCGTTGTGGATGAAGAGAAAGAGGTCTGTGACCCTCCTTGCAGTATATGGTGCGATTCAGTAAAGAAAGGAAATGGCGTTGAAGATTCAGTAAAAATACCTTCCGACTTATCAGAAAATCCGAGATTTAAAGATTTGGTTGATTTGGTTTCCTCAGAACAGCTGTATTCAAAAAAGAAAACAGAGCCGATAAACATGATGTTGAAGTCTGCTCCAAAATTCTGTGGTAATAAAATGGGTGATTGGGATCCCTATTACTATAAAACAAATGTTGACATTGGAGTAACTGCTTATGCTTCGAACTTGATCACATCAAAAGAAAAGTTCACTTTTCTTCAAAAGGACGCCGTAAATTCCAAGTCATATTATGGAAGCGGATCTTGGGATGATTCAGACAGTGGATTTGTATCCCGATCGTCTTCGGAAGATGATATATTTGACGAGATCTGTGAAAAGGACTCGATGTGGAAATTTGTGAATAGCGAAGATAGTCTTTGGCAGCCTTTACCAGAATGTGTAGAAACAAATACTAAAATTCCTCTTCCTCATAAACGAGGTAAGATTTTGTGTATTTATAATATTTTATATAAGGTTTCTAATTTAATGCATTTAAAGTATGTATATCACTAAAAAAATGATTTGAATTAACCTTAGCGATAGTGTTAGCAGTGTGTGAAATTTGCTTTTCAAATCAAAATGACGAAGGGCTGTTTTAGTTAGTTTTAAAAGGAAATCTTTAAATTACTCTAAGCAATTGAGTATTTTATTATGGAAATACCTTTCTCGCAATTGCGCGTGAGTCAAGTTTGCTTCGATTTCATCAAAATAGGGTGACATGCGAGTAGAGTGTTTACTCTGATGTGCTCGATGTATTTCAGAAAGTGTCAGTATTCAAGGGCAGATTTTTTCACGGGTCACGTAAAAAAAGTAGCTTACTGTTTTCACGCTTTTTATACTTAGTCACGTGCAGAAAGTCAAAGTATTTCAGGGTTAATACTCTTGACTATTTTTACTACGAAGGATCTAAAAAATTTCTAATACCAACTTTTTGGAGCCAGCATATTAATAACTTAAATTAAACTAAAATACTGGGCTCTAGCTTCGATTTTCAGTGACTCTGCGACAGATTTGTAAACCCAGACTTACGACCAACATAATAGTTCTCCTAGTCTGCTTTATCGTTTATGCATTAAACTGATTTAAGACCTTAATCCAATTATTATAAAAGATATATAAATGCATATAGATAGCGTATTATATTTATTGATTGCATGATAATTCAGCTACATCTAACTTTATAAAAGACCTCTTAGTTTATTATATAGTCATGAAGGTCATGACCATGTCACCCTTAAATTTTCCTTGTTTTCTCTTATTTTTGGTCAATCATGGCTTATAGCGTCATTTAGGACCATTATAGCCATCGATTTGTGAGCATACTCAATGTAAAGAACGTAATATTTATATTTGACTAAATATATGGTTTTCCGGGTCTTGTGCAAGCCTCAATTTGATAACTTGTTAAGAATGTTCGTTTGTGGCAACATAGTAAGGAAACAAGGTTACTTCCAAATCTTAAACGTCATTTAAAATTAGATATTATTTAAGCCGTTTGACTTTTAATTAATAGTTCTGTCTTATCGAATCTGTAAAGCAACTTCTGTAGAAATTTGTATTTTCAAGTTGCCAAACATTTTATTTAGAATGCCTATTTTAATTTGATATTTTGAGTACCGTGCAGAAACTATGTGCAAAATTTTATGCAGACATTGTGCAAACCAAAACTAAATCATATAAAGTCGGTAAAGGCCTGGTTTCTTAGGACAGGACGCCGTCAGCTGGAAATCAGCGCTAACCTCTGATTGGTCCATTTGTGAGTTTGATAGTATACGTCATCGAACGCTCATCTTGAACTACAATTGCCGTCCAACTCAACTGCAGTTGGATTACAACGTAACGTTAACCACAGAAGAAATCGCGGACAACATCCAACAGCACATTGAAATCAGCCAAGATTTTGACAATAAACATAGCTTTTTCATTAAACATAGCACTCTTCATTTAGCTCAGCTATAATGTGTTTTTTCTTGGACAAAGTCATTATTTGTTCTCTAAAACACTGGTCGACAATAACAAAATCAATACAAATTCAAAATAAATATTTGTTTACGTTATGAACGCATGCGCATGGAGAGATAATGTCTGCGTTGGACCGACTGCTCAGGCTGAGCTAACAAAAAGTATTTTTTTGGCGTCAGCTTTACGTCAACTTTCCGCTGACGCCCAGATAAGGNGAGATAATGTCTGCGTTGGACCGACTGCTCAGGCTGAGCTAACAAAAAAGTATTTTTTTGGCGTCAGCTTTACGTCAACGTCCCGCTGACACCCAGATAAGGCGCTTGTCCTAAGAAACCAGACCTTAAGGTTCTTTCAAGATAACATGGATACCATGACCCCACAAGAATATTAATCTTTTTTTTTTCCCTGTCACACTACTTATTTCATTCATACATATATGCCCCATGTAATGTCTCTATTTAGAGTGCTGAATATTTACGTTTGGAGTGGTAATTCCTTTTGTTTTGAGAATTGTCCAGATTCTTAAGATTTGCAAGTTTGGAGCCTCATTGGGATTTAGTTTTGAATAATCCAGTGGGTTTTAATTTGTTAATTTCGGGTGCAGTCTTCAGATTGATAAGTTTAAACAGTTTATTCAAAGTTAACGACACTAGATATTGTTGGTGAAATTTTAAATATTTTTAAGGATTTATAAAGCCGTGATGAGAACCCTTACTACCAAATTAATTTTTAAATGTCTGTTGTAATCTGTCTGAGGGAACAGTAATAACTTGCTGAGATTATTTGAGTGCATTTTAAAACTATTAATTTTGCTTTGTGACAAAAACTCGTATACATTCTTAATACTGTATACATAACATGTTAATTAAAGTAGCGATTTATTTGGTAAACTAGTATTGAACATATTTTATAGTGAAATCGATACTCACATTGAACTACTACAAGCTTTAAACGTTCACTGCTCTACTCAAGATTTTAACACTTATTAGAAACCTGGAAATTTTTCCGTCTTAATAAATTTTAAATTTTGCGTTTGAATTGAATGAAATTCTTTGTTTTAATAAAGCACTATGTATTCGAATTTCAATGTAAGAGGAGGCTTATTCGATCTTACATTTTTAGGAAACTCTCAGGACGAAGAAATTATTTTCTTTCCTTAAAGTATTTAAGACATGTCTTTCAAGGAAGTAATAGCTTAAACTTTTTAATCGAAGGCCCTCTACCCGTGTCTTATGAACAGTAAGCTTCAGTCGATTTCACAGATAGCATTGTTCTTAGATCTCGTGTTCAAGTATCGATAAGCAAAATGCAATATGTTCAGAGATCAATGCCTTTAATATACAGTTTTAGAAACCTGGTCGAAAATGCCAGGACACACATGAGTCTCAAACTAATATTTAAGCAAGCTACTAATAAAGTCATCGAAATATGTATAATCACTAATGAAAGGGTAGATAAGAAATATCCAAACGTGTTTGACTGAAACCTAGTGTTTCTAATAATATGCTTTCAATTCCTATTTCCTCCGGCAATCAAATAGGCTTTGATAGTTTCGTTCATGCCTTTCTATGAATCTGGAAATGAAGCTTGTTTTTCATCATAAATGGCTCGACAGCCCAAGGGGGGCCTTGGTCTTAAGTTTTTTTTCCAGACTAACCTTTTCCTGCTAGCGTTTTCCAGTTTTTAGTTTTTAAGACCAAAAGGTCTTTTTCCAGGCCATCTCAAATTCGGCCTGCCTTTTTTTCGTGTGCTAACAACTGGTCTAGCATTGAACTCTTTGTGGTACGGTCTTCATCCATTCTGATTACGTGGCCTGCCCATTTCATTTGTCGTTTAAGTTAATGTCAGGTTCATTATATGAATGATAAAACTCTAAATTTGTTCTAAGCCACGCGTCATTTTTTTTTCTTTAAATTTCTCGAAAAATACTTCAAAATCTTTCAAAGGTACCCAACATAGCCTCATCCGTACAAGATATGATCATGGTTTCAGAAGCGTATGTTAAAATTGATATTGTATAATAAATATTTGTATAATAAAACTTAGTTTTTCTAGGAATTACATTGCATTTTATGCATTTTCGAATGCCATTAAAATATCTATTTGCTGTAGTAACTCTCCTTAGTATTTCAATTGTAATATTGTTCCTGTTGCTGATTATCGAAACTAAGTAAACTAGATTTGTGCCTCAAATTTATATTGTGTTTTTCCCCTCTACTAATTATAAAACCATTAATGTGTAATTTTTTGACTGCCTTAAAAATGAAGTCTAAAAGTATATATTGAAGGAATATTATATTTACGCAAGAACTTGTTTGTATAGAAAGTCAAATGCATTGGTCAGTAGGAATTTTCTAGAACTTAACACCACGTGTAATCATAAAGATATTAAGTAATTCAAAAGTGAATAAGAAATATTTTTGAAAGTGGATATAGAAAACTTTCTGTTTTTCAAAGTGTACAAAGTTTTGGAACTTCTTATCTAATCTAACTGTTACTGATTTTGGATACGAATATTAGATGCGAATATATTTTTTATAGAGAAAAGAAAACGGTTGTCTGAAAATTATTGAATCCAGTTGCTTGTCTGCATATAAATTTTAACTTCTGTTTCAGTTCATGACTTCAGATGTAAACGATCTGTTAGTTGAAATGTTTTTGAAGAGAAACTGCAATTACTATACGAGACAAACTTTACGTAAGTAAAATCTATTGCTATTTCATTTTCTACTGCTAATGTTTTTATGAACAACTGTTAACAAATATTAGTATAAAAGTTTTTAATTTATATTTTACAGACAGGATTAAAAATAGAAACTCTTTAGATGAGCTTTGCTTTCTCATCAAAGAAGTTTTAAAATAATGAATGGCGACAATAACCGGTTCTTTCTCATCCGTCCTCATTCGCGTTGTTATTCTTTGATCTTTAATAAAATGAGAAAGTTGCCCGGGGAACTCATCTGCCGTTTGACCTAAAAATATTCTTCCGCGTTATGAAATTTAATTTTGCCCCCAAGTTAATACAATGTCGCCCCCTTTAAACTAGTTCATGTGACTTATTTGTGGTAGTGAACTTTATTTGATATCAATAAATCGTTTATTTTTATTAAATATTAAATGAATCTGCTTCTTCGAAGTTTAGATTTAAATCGGTATCTTATGTAGTTAGCCTTCAAGATTGATTAGATCAGACTTTTACCGGAACTAAAATTTTGTGATTGAATAGCTTGGATAAATATTGTAACAAGTCAAATTTTTGCCAAAAGTATTATATCCTACTGCTTATTGATGCTTCCAGGCGGATACTTATAATTTTCTAGAACTTCCACTAGCACTAGATTAACCCTTTGACACTGGGACACCAGTGTCCCTTTTGATGTCATATTTCTGACGTTCTAATTACAAGTAAAATAGTATTTGTTAACTAAACAAGCAGTCTAATAGTTATTTAAAAAAATCTATTAGATTATCAGAATTGTACTAAAATGTAAAATTCGAAAAAGTATTGAAATTTGTTTTTCATTTATATTAAAGAATTTTTTTTTTTTTTTTTTAAATTAAGGAAATTTCAATAACTATTTCTTAGGTTCAAATAAGTGCAAATTTGAAAAATTGTGCGGAAGTGAGTTTTGTTCGGAAGAATTTACCTTTAATACTGAAAAAACATCTAGTGTTTTGTGCTGTATTTCTTAGTTATAAATTATTAAAATGTTAAATATATTTCACTTATTTTGACTTAAATTAATACAAAATAACAGAAAAAGTAGGAAAAATGTGTTTGCTAAATGCTGCCTGAAAGGATTAATACATTACACTGAAGCATCTTATTGTCTGCTTGAAAATCTCGTTTGTTTTTTTTTTTCTCTTTTATCAAAAACTCTTAAACTGTCTATTAAACAATTTGAAAATGTGACTTGACATTGTCATGAACTCTAAAATATAGATGCCAGGGCTGTAACTCTTATTTCCTCAAATGAGACATCTCTCTGAAATTCCAAAAAAAACTTTTGATGCATATGCAAAACATGTATGGAAAAAGAAACCTCTTTATTTTGCATAAGTATTTAAGAACAGTCCCAAAAAGTTAAAATTCTTCTGGACTTTCGTTGTAACAAATACCAGCTTCAGCTAGTAATTTTGTTTTTATCTTAAAAGTATTGTGTAAAAATAAGGAATAAAATACTAAGTTTTCGATGCTGTTCTCTAAAATCAAATAGAGCAATTTATAACTCCCTTGAATTATTAGTAATCTTCAGAATTCTCAGTACAAGATATCAGAAATCTTACTATTGCTCTGTAAATGTATCCAGAGTTCTAGATTCCAGATAATACTTAGAATACTAGTTTTAAAAATAATTTATAGAGATATATGGAGCAATAAATTGAATATTTAAAAAGTTAATTCTGTAGTAATTTCCGATCATTAAACCCTTATTTTTACAGATTAAGTTATCAATCTTTCAATTTGAACAATTTGTCTTGGTTGCCATGATGGCACAGAAGTGTTCTTACAAAGACTGTCTTAAAATAGATACATCAAGACAAAAGCAGAAACTGATCTTGGGTTGTTGGAAGCAGCATTTCTTAAGCACTAATAAAGGTAAATCTTATTTCCACTAAAACTTCCAGGGTTCATACAGTCCTTAAAGTTAGTTGTGGTAAATTTAAGAAAATAAGATTTTAAGATTAATTTGTTATCGCGGCATCTTCCAAATAACTATCTAGTCATAATATCGGAAGTATCTAATTTAATTTTTGAGTGAAAACTAATAAAAAGAAATTTGACTGATTTGTTAGGAAATATCGCTAACTTTTTTTATGGACTCTATGCACCCGGACAATTGATATCCTTATTTTTTACTGCAAAGGTGAAATAATTTATCTTATTTAGTGTAATACTAGTGAATAATAGTAATACTATGCAATCTAGCTATACAGTTAGCTCACTGTTAAATGAATCAAAAGAATTGATAATTACAATGGATATTTTCAATGGTAATCAAACTCGTGACTTTCGATTTTCAACAACAGCATCCTATAAATGCAGTGTTTTAATTGATTTACGAAAGTAAATTCCTTTTTCTTTCCTATATATGCATGTTCCGCAACTCTAATTTTTAATCTTTTCTGTTTGGGGATAGATTTCGTTTAAAACACTGATCTGCTTACTTCAAGTGCGCAACAGCGAATGTTACAGCAGTTAAGCGTACTTCGGCTCTTATTCCATAAACTACAAGAAACTAATTTTTTGTTTTGTTCTTTTCCAACAATTTATTTCCCTATTTTTCGCTATTATAAGAAAATAATGAAACTGCGAATAAATCAGTTTAGCACTTCTTTCTCCTTCATGGCAAAGGAAAATCTAAACTTGAATTACATATTTCTACAAAAACTTTTTCTGGGTGTTTATCTTATCGTAAAGCTGACTTACTTTCTTTAGAGGACACATGATGGATTTTTTCCCTAAATTTTCAAGGGTGGCACCAGGGGCAATTATCCCTCTGTAGGTCATAGTTTCCCCCCTGTCAGGATGAAGTTAAAAGTCGTCGAAAAATGCTACTGTCTTGCAAATAAATATAATTATAGTCTTAAAAAATCATTTTTCTTTTTTAATTTTTCTTTTTTCTGTAATGAGAATAAATTAAAAACAGACTACTTACAAACAATACTTAGTCTAAAAATATGCATTGAAAACTATATCACTAATCTATTCATTGTCTTACCTGATTAAAAATAAATAGCAAAATACACTTTTAATACCTGATTAAATAAATACCTGATTAAAACTAAAACTAAAAAGTAAATAGCAAATAAAGAATGAATAAAGAAAAATGAATTTTTGAAATGAATCAAGTTTTTAATCAGGTACTCTCTTACCGATTCAGTTTCTTAGAATTATTTATTTAATGGTGTTAAAAAAAAGGCTCAAATATATTGTAGTAGAATTAAATTTATCAGAACGGGAATCTTTTTCTTTATTACAGATTTTAAAAAAAGTTTGAATTTCTAAATAAAGCTAGATTTTTATTAGTCTTATTGCATTTTCAAAAATAAATTTTAATATTCAAATAAATAATTAGCATTTTATAATTTCGCATAGCTTGTTTTATTTTCCTATTTATTTTCTAATTCTTTCTCTTCAGTTGAAACTAAAAATTTTGATATTAAATTTGACTTTTTATTATAGCGATTGATTTAAGGATAGTAGAAAAAGTCAGCTCTAATGGCGCCATCTATATCCCGCAATCTGTATTTTAAAGTTTCGAAATAAAAACTTTTTTATTTCATGAAAAGTAAAATTATTGGTCAATTAAATGCTTTTAAGATCAGCATCTTCATTTTTCGCAATATTTTGACCGTATTTCATGAAGTATCTTATGAGTCTGATCTCTGAATTAAAATGAATTAAATTGTTAGGATCAAATTTATGAGTAAAGAAAATAAATTATCGTGATATATCTTAAGCATCAAATAATATTTGAAAAAATTATGGCAGAAGTTAGAATAGCTTTTTTTTTTTTTTAAATCATATCTCTGAAGAAATACTTTTTTAATAGTTAGAATCTGAATTCCTCATTGATTAGGCTTGCAACTACGCTCATGCTGCCATCTTTTAATCGTATTAAAAATTAAACTGACGTCGTAGTTAATACCAGTGTATTTTTACATTTATTTTTAAATCTTATTGTTCTGCTTATTAAACTGGTTACCACAAGCAATCCTAGATGTAGTCAGCCTCTTAAACAATGAAGTTTTCAGTTCGTAAAATTTTATTTATTCAAAGTGTATGCATGCTTATCATCAAATTTAGTTTTAGTTATTTGTAAAATAAACCATTTATCTAGTTTCAGAAAACCTCGTGACGAAACTGAAATTTAAAATTTAGTCCAACATAAATTTGTATAAATTTTTTCAAGCTATTAATTGGACATATATTTTTCATATTTCCAAAACGTTAACGTGTAAAATGTTATTAGCTTAACATTTTCAGCCTTAAATTACTAGTAGCAATATTTTATTACTAACATTTATTAAAAATTGAAAATCTTAAGTTTATTTTAGTTGTATAAATTAAACTGCAACTAACTCATTTTTTTAAACTAGATTTTTTTTTCTTAAATATTCTATGTTCCAGTAACTTAACTTTAAGTTTTCAATTTAAAATAGTTTTTATGCTATTTATCTCTGCATTTAGTCCTCTTTTCTAATTTTTTTTAATGTTTTTTTTGTTAGTTACAAAAAAAAATTTAAAATGTGTATTCATAAATAGGAAATCAAATTACTCCTAAGATATAATATGTATTCGTAATCCGAGTGTAGAATAAACCGGACAATAGAGCCAATTTGATTAATCCGATTATTAAAAATAATAAACAGCAATTATTGTCAATACCCGCATTCAATACGCTAATATTTTTATTAATCTTTTATAACGTTATTAAAATTTATGAATTAAAGATTTCAAATTATGTGAATCATTGCAATTCATCAATGTTCGTTTAAAAAAAATAAAAAAAATAAAAAAAAAATTATCAAGCTATTTTAAATTAAAGGGTAAATAAAAATCCTTATGTTTATTCATTGTTTGTAATTTTCATCCTATTCGTTTATTGCGTCTCTTCACATAAACTATTAAGGGATTTGATCAAATCACTTTCCTTAGGGATATCACCCCACAATCATTTTAACATTATCCGTAAAATGATCATTTACATTAGATTTGATCGTATCTCCGTTTTTATCATTTACGTATGACATTTTTTACAGAACAGCATTTTGTCCAATTTTCAGTCCGTTTTAAAGATAATCATAAATTTATTCTGAACGACTTTAAAATAACTTGAAAAAATCATCACTTTCCCTTCCATACTTTTACAAGCACTTTTTCTGTTCCTTTATTTTGTAATAAATTAGCCTATTTAAAAGTTTTTTATTTCATTTTTTATTGCACAAATTATGTTGAAACAAGAATTAAATTAAAACCTAACTCAAACTCTCGAATTTGTAATTTTTGCACACAATAAACCAAACAAAATATCTTTACATAATTTATACTAACAATTTACATAAAATAAAATTTTAGTCTATTTTCCAAGTACTCTAAAAGGGAGAAAATCGTCATTCTTAAAACAGAACAAGTAGAGTTCATAACTTCTGAAAACAAAGGGGTTAATAGTGATCATAAGTCTGTATTTTACATCTAAGGCCTAGCAAAATATAACTATTTTCTCCTTTTTAGTTTACGTTAAAATAATTATTTTTTTTTTATATATAATTTTATTTTCACTTTAGTTTAGCTGTTTATTTCAGTTTTGTCTGCTGGCAAAATTTGGATTGGTGACAAAATTGAAAAATTTTGATTGCACCATTTCGAAAAGTGTAACTTATTTTGTTAATAAGTTACATTGTCATAGTCGCAGAAATCCATGTGAGATTTGAGATCTCCAGCTGGTCAAAATGGTCGATTTTTCGATTGTCAATAAATTTCATTCGAGAGAAATTCCACGAAAAATTAACAATATTTCTATTTGTAGAATTAACATTAATTTATCGTAGAATTGAGGACTATAAAATAGAATTCAGTTTGGATTTAAATACTCTAACCTGTCAGAATGTGCTGGAAATTTCGATTTACAATAAACTCTTTGGTTATAATATGATAAATTCTACTTGTAGCGGACAGGAAATTACTTCAACTTGTATTCGCATCCAACAAAGAACTTCAATTTAATTAGTCTAGCTAGTCTGAAAATTGTTGAAATTTTGACTCAAGATAAATTTAATTTGGCGATGATGTATCGTAATAAATTCTGTTTGCAGCGGTGAGGAATTTATTGAAATTGCATTTTCTCCAGCCACGGAGCTTCGGTAGATTTGAGTCCTCTAGTTTATCAAAAAGAAACTAATTTTAACTGAGATTTCATCTTAACAGACACAAAAGAAGTTAATTAAACTTTGTTATTGCTTTTATTATATCATAATTTAATATAAATTTCTTTACATGCTTATAATTTAAAATACAAATGCTGAAGAAATATTTTTAATAAGTGATTCAATTAAATATCTGCCTAATATTTTTTTCACTGGAAAATAATAGCAAATAATTCTGATTCATAAATTTATAAAATAGCGATAATTTGTTTCCATAATGAATTGAGGAAAAAGCATTAAGCGTAGTTTTTAATTACTTAAAATTAATGAGTACTCCACTGGTTTATGTAGTATCTGCTTTATGTAGTAGTATTATGCTAATTTTACTTCTGATTTTTGAACAATCAGTTTGACATTGTCTTTTTTTTTTAATAGGACATCACAAGGACTGAAAAGACAAGCCCTTGTCAGGGCGATAGTTTTATATGCGTATTGGTTTTATAAGATTTTTAAAACAGCATGTTTATTGTACTTTTAACTAGTGAAATTGTATACCTCTGTACCCAAATTTCTTGAGCAAAATAAATTTTATATTTTGCTATTTGTCTATTTTGCCTCTTATATTCTCTTACATATTTTTATCTTGATGGTTTTGGGCTAAAACGTGGAAGGTGGTCACAATTTTTTCTAAAGAATTCAATATCAGTTATTACTCTACTTCAGCTATTCCCAAATGGTGTTCCTCGGAACCCTAAGGTTTGGTGGAATAGCTATGGGGTTCCCATAGTTGTTTTTTTTTTAACCCACCATGATTTTAACTTTTAATTGCATTTAAATTCAATCAATGAAACATTTAATATTTCGGTTGCCTTTGTGAAATTACTCTAACTGAAATGCCAATAATATAGAAATGACACTGTTTAAAAAAAGAGACATAATTTTTTAATAAAAGTTTATTAAATAAATTTAAAAAGACATGTGTTTAAAAATAAATTGTATACGTATTTCCCACCGGAATTTTCAAATCAAATTAAATTACTAAATTTTCTCATACAGAAATATATTTCCCTAATAACCATTTTTCAACATTTATAACAATTCTTTGATGTTTTCATTTCAAAGAAAACCATAATTCGGGTTATTTAATTAGTTTTCAGTTTGTATATACACTAAAAGCAAATTCAGTACTAATCTAGACAAAGCTCCAGGAGTTCAATTGTAACTGTTGGATTTAAAATCTAATGAAAGATTATAAATGATAAAACCCATTCAAAAATCCATTAGTCTTAATAATCTTAAAAAAATACACTATTGTTTAATACGTTTATGTATTTATAAAGTTTGGGTTCCACCGAAAGAAGTTCATCATTTAGGGTTCTATATAGCTGAAAACAATTAGGAAGCGTTGCTGTACTAATCCACAATATATCGTGGTCATCATAACTATGCAAAAATAGACATGCGGAAAAATGTCTCCGGCCAGTATATAACTTCTTTTAGTTTTTGACTTTATATTTCTTTAAAAAGAAACAATATTTTAAAATAAGCGTACAAAATCAGTGCCATATTGAAAATATAAAACTGCTTTAAAAGAATTTCTTTTAATGAGATTAACAATAAACTTATTGGAAATTTAAGTACGCTACTGTTATTTAAAACATACTAAATCTACAAACAAAAGTGAATTAGACCCCTTGTATTGATACTACATATGAATATTTATTTATAACATAAAAATACGTCATTATATGTAACCTTCGCAAATTAATATACATATGTTAAATATTTGGCAATCAATATCATTACGTTAATTCAAGATGGTGTATCTTTGTTAAATTAATAATTTTTAGCTGAATCAATTCAATTATTCTTAATTAAAAATTATTAATTTAACTAAGATACACCATCTTGAATTAACGTAGCAATATTGATTGCCAAATATTTAACATATGTATATTAGTTTGCCAAGGTTATATGCAATAAGGTATGTTTATGTTGCAAATAAATATTCATATGCGATATCAATACCACACCACTAATGATTTTCAAGAGTAGGAAAAATGCCATAAGCTTTCATTTGATAATAAGAAATGCAATTTCTTTCAAGGCACTTAACTATATGTATAAAACTACACATGTCCGATCCTAATTTTCTGTACACTTAGAGTAAGATTAAACAAATTCTATTGCAACTGGGAAAAATGTGAAATTTATTGTATCGCAAAAAGAAAATATAGATTTTTGTTTATGTGTATTAATGGTTTTCAATAATTAATAAACATCAAAATCCTTATTTTTTTAGTTTCAGTTGAAATGACAGATTAATTATTTTAAGCTGAATGATTTAGTTTCGTAGTAAGAAACTTCTAATTTAGTTTTGACTTCTTCAAGACCTGACTTAGTAGAATTGCGAATAAGATACCGTTCCGTAGATCCACTTGATAAAAAATTTTTACTTTTTTATTTATTTTTGCAAGTTTTTGCGGTTCAATACTGTTTCATAAGGTATTTTTTAAAATTTAATTTTTTTTAAAATCCAGATGCAAGAAACTGACCAGGCAGTCTCTTACCTAACTATAAATAATGCTAGAAACAAAATCTTTTCGGTAACGAGTCTGTCTACTTGAAAAATAAGGTATAACCGTACTCATTATTACCACAAGCTATTTAAGTGATATTAAAGGATTCACAATCGTAATGAAATTGGGAGGGGGAAAAAACTGAAGTTGGTCTGCAGTTCAGAAAAATAGCCAACGTATAGAGTAGTAAAAGAACTTTAAGAGAAAAAAGTATTGGGAGCATTAGATTTTAACTGTCAATTTTCGTAAATTCGAGGGGTGTTCCAGATTTAAAAACTCACGAATGAAATGTTGCACGATATTACAGCCTATTCCCCCCCCCCTTCAGGCTTAATTTTAAACACTTCTGGATTCCGTTACAATAGAATACACGGGGTTTCGCAAAGCGTTTTTCTTATGCAAACTTAATTTTTTACCCTTTATTAACGCTGCGATTCGCAAGGAAGTTTTCGTGCACGCGTTGTGAAACTCATCTTTAGTTAAAGGACAACGTAACGCCTTGCAAAATCTCCTTAATATGGTTCAATTGTGGTGTAATAACGCTGATCTTGCTCTTTTGCAAAACTCAACATCCAATCCTATTTAAAAGAAGAAAAAAAATTTCATCCTAATTTAGTAAACATAAAATGAACAAATTTAAGAGTATACAAAATTTAAAAGCTGTGCCTTAAAAAAATTAAGCTCATTTGAGTTTCGCTCGCTAAATTTATTCTTGAAACTATAATACATTCATTCTTAAATGGTTTTAAAAACTAAATTTATCGTTCAAAACTAATTCATTTATTTCTAGTATAAGGGGATGCAGTACAAATTGAAAGCACATGCAACATTTATGCACTATACCTCGCAAAACTTTTCCATACGAATTACATTGCAAGCGTTTCATTTCCCTAATCTAATCTTGCTACTAAATTTATTCCTATACCGATTTATTTATAATTAGGTTAAAAATTCTAGTTTTTTTACTTACCCACATAAAGGTTATTCCTGGAGTTGATAAAAATGTCTTTTCCAAATCTTCAAATTTGATTAAAAGAGTTCTCTGCACTTTTAGTTTCACAGAAGTTTATCTTCCACCCACAACCGAGTCTTCAAGCCTAACTTTTCAAAGGTTTAATAAAGAAACAGTTGAAAAGTAAAGAAAATCTTATTTTAGCAAAGTATCTTTCTTTAAGCTACAACGCCTGTTCTCGAAAGAAACGAAAAAATAAGACTCAAATAAAAGATCTATAGTTTTTTTTTTCCTTTTTTACAAATTTAACATCACTAAATGTCTTATTTCGAATGCTTTCAAATATTTTACCCTACAGAACATACTTCAAAGAATAATACATCATATTGTATACATTATGAAGTATTTAGTATTTATACGTATTGTGGAGCAACACTTTTTCATGCGCTTGCATATAACAACGTAATCAACCAAAATTAATTCAGATATAATTATCAGTAATTAAACTATCAACCATAGATCTGTCAAAAAATATCTGCTTAATATTAGACATCACTGGAGTTAAAGAAAATAAAAAAAAACAGGAAGAAAACTTGAAAGAAAAAAACTCCGGAAGTGAAAACCCGGTGGGAAAAAAATAGCATTATTTAACTAACAGAAATGTAATGACTGGTTAGAGTCTGGCCGTTGAATACGAATTAAATACAAAATAATAATTCCAATGTTAGAGGTACTTTTTCTTAAAAAAATTAACATGTCAAGTTTAATTTGAAATTTGTGAGAAACTTTTAACATATATATACAACCTATCTTCGAACTTTGTTAACGTGAACACGCTTAACATGAATTTCCCTTAACGTGAACTAACTTTCGATTCCCCATCAAATTGTACATGAATATAATACCTTAAAATACTTTTAACATGAACACGCTTTTGAAGTGAACTCATTTAATTACCCAAGGGAAAAATTTTAACCGGTTAGTCTGGCCTTTGAAAACGAATTAAATGTAAATAAATGTTAATTCTAACGTTATAGGTACTTTTTTGAAAATGAACAGAAATGAAATGAAAGAACAAACCTTTATGTATATACACAACCTATCTTCGAACTTTGTAAACGTGAACACGCTCAAAATGAATTTCTCTTAACGTGAACAAATGTTTAATACCCCGTCAAATTGTTGGTTGATTGGTTCTAATGCCACTTGCCACTCGGGCAAGCCTGCTTGGTGAAACCGAGCAAATTTAAGGCAGAGTGTGCGATTCTTGTTCTTCAGTGGCGCCATCTATGGCCAAGAATTCGACTTCTGCCGCATCATACGTCACACCTGTTTATAAGGCGGACCCATTCATTCATTCATTCATCCACAGATCGTAATTTTGACCGAATCAGAGAACGATCGATCTCCAATCCAGTAACCTGAGAGGTATTGATTTGTTATGGGAACATGGAGGACTTTGCGAGTCGACAGAACTTTAACGTGCATCAGTCACCAACTACACGGGGAGTTTTCGGCCGGCGGGGTTCGAACCCGCGAACTCTCGGACATGGGCCCAGCACCCTACCGACCAGGCTATTTCGGCCCCCGCCGTCAAATTGTACACGGATATAATACCTTAAAATACTTTTAAAGTAAACTCATTTTATTACCCATGGAAAAAAAATTTCTTTGAATGTGAGCAGAAATTTTTTTTCCCCTCTGACAAGTAAGAAAACAGATCATTCACAGTTCTATATCTATAAAAGTAGTTTCTTGGTTGCTTTGCTATGATGTTGATAATTTAAAAATTACTGCAGTCATATGAACGAGTTAAAACAGTTGAGGGGGCATTACAGGAAACAACATTAAACCTTTTGTCCTCTAATACGAATTTAGTTTTTTTTTTTTCACTTCATGGTAATGCCTCATGAGTGTGAATGTAATGAACCATGTTTTCCTGAGAAATGACTACCCGTTTTGATCCTTTGTTCGTTATGGATAGTGATTTCTCTCACACTCTCATAGGTTGTTCTAAGAAATTGATAGTGCTGAATTGCATTTTTACAGTTAAAATTGTTTGAAGATAAAAATTTTCTGAAATTTCACTAGCGAATACTTTGGTTAACTTTCCTCTGATGGATGCTCACGAAGCAATCAATCTTTTTGAAATGCAAAATAAAAATTCGAGTTCTCTTTTTTTCGTTCTTCTTTGAATACAGTTGATAAGTTAGAAGACTTTTGGGAAGCATGTGCGAATAGAAAGCTAAAACTGCGAGCTATTACTAATCATTTTGTTAGTAATCCGAATTTGTGCAATAAATCAGTTTACTCCTATTTGTTAATTTTCATTATTTTTTATTTGCTTCTACTGAATTAGAAGGGGAAAAAAGTAGAAAATATATCGCTGAAATTAAGCACACTTTTGAATTTCGTCTTAAGTACAATATTTTTTCTTTCCTTATTACTTGATTTTTTGTAAAGTAATTTGTTGTAATTATCATGAGATGTATAGAATGTATTAGTTTAATATAAGAAGCTAAAAAAATTTATTGAAATGATATCTATATTATTATACACATTCATAATAGAAATTTAAGATTTGAAAACGCAAATATAGATAATAGAAAATGTCTTGGGTATTAATACGATTTTAATCAAACAATTTCTGATAATTCTGAACTGATAAGATAAACTGCTTTAACCGTGCACAAATTTTACATATATCTATCCATCATACTGTATACATTATGAAG
>NC_092214.1:22888721-22900355 GCF_043381705.1 Parasteatoda tepidariorum | reverse complement strand
TTAACTCAATATATATATGTAATTTACAAAAGAAGACGTGGAAAATAATAAAGATTAATGCAAAGATAAGAAGAAAATTTATTAAAATAAAATATTTTTAAAAACATTAAAAAAATATTTTTAAAAAAGTACTTATGATAAAAAGCCAGAAAAGAAAATAATGAAAAGACATAATCTCTTCATCAGCTAACACGATTATATCCTTTCTAATATTGTATCAATATAGCCGAAGCAAAATATATCAATAGTATGATGAGCACTCAAAAAGAATTTTTAACAAAAACAGAACACATTAAGTAAAAAAATATATTAAGCAAAAAACAGAAAACAAAATGTAACGAAAATGCAGAACAAAACACGAAATCTATAAAGTGAGTTGCAAATTCAATTGAACTTACGCGTGCCGAAATCTTTCAAGAATGTTTTAAAATACTTTAGTAATATGATTGCCACATTACAAAATATGAAAACAGAAGTGCAGATGGAGTTAGAAGCGTAAATAGAGGGACTTGTTATGGCGCATTCTTACTGCAGATCGTACTGAAGCTCGTTTGACTTGTTAGTTACCAAGGATTGTCCCAAAAATGGATTTGCGTAAGATAATGTTATATTGGATAATTTAAAGAAGTTTACAACTAATGAGGTTGGGGCCGGGATAATATGGTTGGTAGGGCACTGGGCCTTTGTCCAAGAGGTCGTGGGTTCGACCGCCATCGGCAGAAGACTCCCCGCGTAGTAAATGGTGATTGATGAACGTTAAATCTGTTGAGTCACAAAATCCTCCATGTTCTCATAACAAATCATACCTCTGGGGGTACTGATCCAGGAGTTTCCTTGTCTTCTGGATTGATTCAAAATTACAAGGCTACGGAGTTAAACATTATTAGTCGTAAATCAAAAATTGGGTCGGCTGTTTAACGACGATTGTAAAATAAAATAAAATTAATAAGGTTTCATTTTTAATTACGCAATTTTAATGATTTTAGAAAATTAACATTTATTTTTTTTAAAAGAAGGAGAGAGAAGTATGTTTTGCACGTTTTGTGCAGATTTCTATCCACAGATTTGCCCGAATTGGATTTGCACGCGGTAAGAATGTAAGTTAACAAAGAAATTCGTCGTAAATTTATTAATAATAACATATAATTAATTCAATGATTTTTAATAGAACTTAAATACTTTAGTTGGATAGCCTTTGTTTTTTATCAAATTTTGTAAGAGTTTGTCTATTTGTTTAATAAAAACTAATAAATAAAACATATAAATTTTAATAATACAATTTATATATATGTACTGTGAGGTGAGAAATGCAACTATCCAATATATTTAAATTTATTGGTAATGTATGAATAACAAGTCACTTCAGCGGGGTTAAATATGATAAATTGAAAATACTAAATAAAACTATGAAGTTTTAAGTACAATTTTTTTAAAAAAATTACTAATTGAAGAAAGTTCTATTTGTACATTATTGTATCATAATACAATTGTTGGAAATTTGTAATTGCTATAATTAACAGTAAGCAATCAATTATGTATATTTATAATAAATATATGTTTAATGTTTCACTAGCAACATAGTTAAAAATATTGAAAAATACATAAAATAAAATTTTTATTTCGTTTTAGATCAATAGAATAACGATTTTAGTGAAAAAGCTCAAGTTTAAATTTGAGAAGCATCTACTTCAAGAATTTTTTCTTCCTCTTTCCGAAAAAAGATCAATAGTGTCTCAGAAAATAAATAAAAGACAAATAAGATAATTGCTAAATTTAAATTAAATGTATAATTAATTCATGGAGCTTAAAGCATTCTAACGTCTCTCTATTAAATTACAAATAAAAAGAACAAACCCTTATTTTCCGTTTCTCTAACTGAACTTAGAATCACGGATGTTGTCAATTGACGAAGTCTTAAAGAAAGTGCAAGTTCAACGTAAGACTTGGTTAACAATCTTGATCAATTGTGTGAAGGACAACACCCTTCTCTTTGAATCTTCGCCTAAAATAACCCAATCTCATTCAATGTTTGTAAGTAACTAAAGTGTTGAAATTGATTCTTTTGCTATTGCTGCTATAATCGAACTGACTTTTTCTTAGAATGGCTCCTTTGCCAAGGATAATACGATCCAATAATTTATGCTTCTCCAGACCGAAAGCTGTTTTAAGTTATGTAATAAATCTTTCTTCAAATAGTGTTTCTAAGAATGAGACGGTTATTGGCAAATCATTGTTCATTTAAAACTTCAACTTACATAAATTGGTTCTTTTTAACAAGAGAGCAAAGTAAGTATGTTTAAGTTTAACATATTAGAATGATGCAAAATTTTTTTCCTGTACCTTTTGTTAATTACAACTAAGCTTAACTTTAATTTCGTAGATATTAACTCAGCTTTAAAAAATTTTTATTTTATTTCGACAGGTTATCTGATTTAATTGCACGTTAAGTAAAATTTATTTTTAATCAAAAATTAGATTTTCGAAATTTCTGTTTATTTATTCATTTTTAAATTAAAATGGTATTACGAAATTTGCTGATTTTGAAGCATATAATTTCATAAAATTTAAAATTACGTTAATTATGTTGGAAGCATTATATTTAAACATTTCAACGAGTTTTAAAATTGGAAAATAAAATAAAAGGAATTACAGAAATAACAGAGCTGAGAGGAAAACTACCTATTCGCGTAATAAATTTCAGTTTAATTTTTTGGTAGACTTGTTTTATTACTAATTTCAACAGTCGTCTTATGGAACAACTGTTTTTAAATCGATGATAAACATGAAAACTAATCTCTTACTTTTGAGGATTATAGCTTTTAAACACTTTGTTTGATATATATTAATTTTTATGAAAATATAATGAACACAGTCTTTACAATGAATACAAGGCAATGTTTTGAAGTACAAATCTGCACCTTGGTCATGTTATCTAAATAAATCTTAGTCCTGTTTTGTTTGTGCTGGCAGCTCTCTATTTCAACAATAATGCTTTTGAAACTCAAAGCATAATAAAAGAAAAATAGAATATAATAAATAAAACATCACAAAATACCTTTTTTAACCATCTGATCCCATATTTAGTCTATATTTCAATTTTAAAAAAAAATATGATCACTAAACATCATGAATGTTCTTTTAACTTTCGAATGACTGCAGCTATAGTTATAAAAGGGGTATCTTGTTGTAGAAAATGTGGTTGAGACAAGTTACGTACCCAGTTGGAAAACTATAGTATAGAAAACATTCAAATCTCAAAAAATAAGGCGAGATGGGGAGAAAAAGTGAATAACGGAATTGTAGAGCATCATCGATTCATGATAAATCGACACTACATAGACATACACTGATAGAATTAATTGCTAAAAATCCTCTAAGACTCTCATTTCCATTTATTTCTTTTTCTTTTCTTCATTATTTATTTATTTTCCTTTTTTTTCATTATTTATTGATTTATTTTATAATTTATTTATTTATATTATTATTTATTTATTTCATAATATTTATTTTATAATTTATTTATTTTATAATTTATTTATATTATTATTTATTTATATTATTTATTTATTTCATAATTTATTTATTTTACAATTTATTTATATTATTTATTTATTTCATAATTTATTTATTTTACAATTTATTTATATTATTATTTATTTATATTATTATTTATTTATTTTATTATTTATTTATTTTACTATTTATCTATTTATTTTAAATTTTCCGCAAGGCTACTTCATCTCAAAAGGAAAAAAACCAACTAGCTTACAGATGATATATTTATTTTCGATCTTCTAAGTTTTTTTAAGCTTTGAAAATTAAGGTATAACTAGTATTTTTTTCCCCAAGATGGTCTCGTCATAGTATCATGCCATACACATAGTAATTGTGAGCGTGTTTTTCTTTTCTTAACTTTATTGGTAGAAAATAGATAATGGTATAATGGATCTTTGTAATTCCCTCCTGTACCAGTTTTGAGATGAAACTCTATCACTTTCATTTTTCAGCTGGTTGCGCTCTAAGCGGTCTCATCGTGCCATGCATAGCCACTTTACTTCACCTAGACACCACTTTTATTGCTAACACTTTGACCATTTGAAAGTTAAGAACACCCTGTGTATAATTTACACCTGTACCTAACAATTTACAACAAAATGTTATTGTACAATGTATAACTATTTATGTAGCCTGCATTATTTGGAGGTTGTGCATAGTCGATTACTTTGCAAAAAAATGTTACAATACAGTTTATATTTTTTATTGTTCAGGGTTTTTGGCTATCATTTTGAAAAAAATCTCAACTTGGGAAGAAGTTTTATTGGTAGAATTTAGAGAATGCAATGTTTGCCTAATATGTCATTTTTCGTGAGCTTTCAAGTCTATCTCTGTGAACATTGTCTCTAATCATTGTCACGCAAGCACAATTGTCGTACAATAACAACATCATAAACAGAAGCGGTATAATCTCTTCTATTTGAAAATGTAAGGCTAAATTTCAGGTAAATCCCCTTTTTGGAATAAGCATTCTACATCATAACTCAACTCACCCTTGTATTTCCAGTTTATGAAAATAGACCTTCGTCATAAACTTCCTTCAAAAACCAAGTAAATTGCGCATGCTAGTTAGAAGTATTTCTGGAAAGTAATAGCCAAACACCCCCGCAATTCCGAGGAGTTATGTTTATGAAAATCGAAGGAATTCTTTAGGTTAAAGAGGCAACTAGGAAATATTTTTCACGCCAAGCAAAGACGAAGTTGCGGGTACGAACGGATGTAGGCTATTTCGAACTAAGTGACGTTACCTGCATGGGAGTTTACTTGTAAAATTGCTTAACCTAAGTGTAAAATTATGTCTTTGAAAAACTGTTTTTTCCGCTGAAATTCTGGACATAAATTTTATGTTTTTAGCTTTTCTTATGATTATGTCATTATTGGTACTTGTTTGTTCTAATTTTGTTAAAGCTATTATTTTCTCGTATTTTGAGCCTAATTTTCTGTTTTTAGGTTTAATACAAGGGTGAGTTAAGTTATGATGCAGATTGCTTATTTTAAAAATTTTTGAGCATAATTTTCTCTTGGATTATGCTCAAAAAATTTTCTGTATTTGAATGGCAGCTTTTCAACAAAAATCAATATTTTAATTTTAATAAGAAGTTTGCAGTTTATTCATACACGACTGAAATATATTTTCAGCAGAACTAACTGGGGCAAAATAATGTTTAAAAACAATTTTTAAGTAATGTTTCCAAAGACATGTACGAAGATAATTTCTGTTAATGTTTTAAAATTGAGAAAAAAAAATTTGTTTCTCGTTTTCTTTTTTATTTGTTTCTTTATAGTTCCCCCCCTTCATTTAGGTAGATATTTTAATGTTGTTCAATTTACTTTTTCTTATATTTGTATCCACTTTTATTGCTGTTTAAACTGGCAAAAATTAATTAAGCAACGTTTCGCATATCTTTGTTTTTGCGTGAAATTACTGTAAATTGCGGAAAAAATAAAGACATTTTCTAGCATCCTAAAATAGACAAAGATACTACAATTTACGCTTAACTGTCTATCTAAAAATACTAATTTCAGAATTGCATTTGGTATAAATATGTCAGATTTTTTTTTCTTTTTTCTTTTTTTTACATATTCTAAAATTAACCCCATTATATTTCTCCCATTTTAATGTTTCGAGTAATACTGACGAATTGAGTCTATGCCTATCAACAGTTTATTTCTTATAATTAAATAAAGAAGATTTAAAGCATATTTAACATTTTCTTCTCTGACTATTAAACTGATTACTCTGGTTATTGAGAAGAAATGTTTTAAAACAATAAATTTAAGCAAAAAGCATGGAAATACTGAAAAATTCTCTATGCATAGTAATCTAAAAAATAAGCTTTAAAAATAAATCGCAGTTAAAGACATAGCTCATTATTCCAGGATCGCTCCTATGGTTTAATATTCCTGGGTGAATATAAGCCTATAAGCTGCATTTTCAAGTTTCTTGATACGAAACACTCTGCTATTTTTAAAAGAAAGTAACACACATTACAGTTACAAAAGCAAATTACTACAAACTTATAAATGTGTAATAAAACGTTTTTAAAAATCACCAATTTGGTGCGATTTTTTTCACCTTCGTAAAAGTAACCAAATTTCGTGAATACTTTTCATTTTTTGTAAATTTTGTCAACTAAATTAATACCGCGTTGGAGTCACTTTTTAAATATATTATTTTATTTAATAACCGTCGTTGAACTGTCGATCCAATTCTGAGTTTACGAAAATCAATATTCAACTCTGTAGCCTTGTAATTTTGGACCCAAGCCAGAGGACAAGGGAACTCCTGGATTAAGCCTTCATGGACGACTTTCAATGGAATTAACACACATTTGCTTTACATGGAGAGGGAAATCACGAAAACCTCCCACGGTTAGTCCGAGGCAAGGAGATTCTAAACCATGATCCGATAACCACTGAGGATATTTTACGTCAGTACTGTGGTCTGTGCGAGCCTGGAGCAGAATTCGCATCAATCAGCCACGATTCGAACCTGCGTCACCTCATTGTGATGCGAACGCTCTATCCCCTGAAAAAATATAATAATAAGCACTTTTCATCTTCACAAAACTGTGACTTTTCTTCATATTTACTTTTTGAGTCATTTTCAGAATTAGCCTAAAAAGCGAATCTAACAGTCATGGATAACTTTTGCAAACACACAAAAGTAATTAAAATAGCAAATTATACGCTAATAAGCATTATTTTACGCTACAGCAGAGCCATCGAAAAATTACCTTTTTAAACAAATTAATACTGAAAAATTTTAGTGTTTGTATCTGTCATTCGTCAGCATTAAATTATTATTTCTATTGAAAAAGGCTAATAAAATGAAAGAAGTCTTTTGTATTTTTGGCGATGAAACACAAGAATTTACCAAGTTTTTTAAATCCATTTTCAATGTTTCTTAACTTCCTATTAACTTCGAAGAACATCCTGAGTTAGAACAAAAACTCCTCTATTAAAGCTGCAATAATTTTGAATCATGACTTCCCTCGCTGTTAAGACGGATACCCGCTACCGCTTGAGTAAAGGATGGTTAAAAATAATGCATACCGGCTGAAACCCATTTTTTCAAAGATTCTATTGTTTGAAGCAGAATTTTTGTGGCAATTAACAGCTCTTGAGCTACATTGTGTGCGGGCGGTATCTTTAGCGCAAATAAGAAAATCCCATTAGAGCTACAAAGTAACTGATAGGCTGAAAATATATTTGAGATAAATTTACTCGAGATTCAATGTAACAGGTTAACAGAATTTATTTTTGCTTACGTTACTAAATTCGATCGATGTCTCTGTTTAAGTTTTACTTTATATTTTCAACTATTATCTAAAGTGGTGGTGAGCCTTATTATTAGACGCAAAATTACAAATTAATTACATTAAGTTTGCTAATACCTTAAAATAGTTTAACAAGATGTATTCAATCATTTTATTTATTATGGAATCGTGACGAATAAAATAATTACTTCATTTAATGCCCTTTATTATATTGGAGACAAAGCACGAAATTCATTATTTTGATGTTTCGTTAAATTTTGTTTAAAAAAAAAAAAAAANAAAAAAAAAAAAAAAAAAAAAAAAAAAAAAACTTTAAATATTATGTAAACAACTTAACAGGGGTGGGAGTCAGTGATTTGCTCATTTCTATTGACTAGAAGGGAAGGAAAATGAACATGCTAACGTTGAACATTAAAATCAAATTATTTTCAAGTACTTTTCTTAAATGCAATAAAGTTAACGAAAAAAAACAAAATATTGAAATTTTTAAATTTGAATTAAAATATAAGTATGGGAAATGAAAATATTGAAAAATATTCTAAAAACTAATCAGCAATTTTTGTGAAAAAAGTATTGATACTATTTCTTCATCTGTTTGACTCTATAATCATACGCATAGATGATAGCTAAGACAGTTTATTTTTTCACATTAGTAGTATAAATTTTCACTTTAAATTTTGAACTCTATTTTAATTTTATAGTGTGCCATGTTATTGAAAGGAATTCGCAATAACTAAAGTACGTTTATATTGGTAAAAATCTTACTATAGTAAAATAAGTAGTATTCAAACAGTTAATTATTAATGAATACATTTATTTCATTCGCATACGTTTATTTCATTTCAATTATATTTCGAAAAAAATTAAAGAAATATTTACAAAAGCATGAATATTTTGCTAAACTTTGCTTTTGGGAGTGATAAAAAATAATGCAATATATCATTATAAACAAAAAGATAATAATTCAGATCTCAATCACAAATCAGTCAGAAAACTCAATTCAAAGAAATGCGTTATCTGTACGACTTACAGCCTCACAGCAGTAAGTTGCTGTCAACTTCTCAATTTAGTGTTAACAGCTCAGAAAAAATATTGAAGAAAATTGTTCAAACAATACCACATAAGATCAAAAATTATATGCCTAACATGTGAATAATTAGTTATTTACATAAGAATGTAATTTAAAAAGTAGATTTTTATACTAATTTGATTTTTAATTCAATTTTAGGCCGATGTATTAAGCAGATAAACTTTTCTAATTAAGGACATCGTTTACCTACATTTGATTTCACACTCAGTAAGGAATAATTATCTTTTAAAGTTAGATTTCATCAAACGATTCCACATTAATTTCATTAAATGTTATAACATATAAAGGGCTTGCGATAATAAAATGATAAGCCACATTTTTAATTATTTTGGAAGGAGTATTTATGGAGAAAACACCAAGATTAATATGTTTCTGTAATCTAGCAGAATTTCTGGAAACTAGTTACAAAGTGATTTTAACAAAATAAGAACTGGTAGTCTCTATTTTGACCTTGCTCTGGTAATTTTTCACTCACATTTAAGTATCCCTTCTATTAAATTCAAAAAATTCTCCCTTGGGAATAGGTGGTTTATTACTTTATTGGCTCAAGCCTTTCATATTAATAAATTAAAAGTTATTGCAGTAAATAAACTATTCTTTTCGTTCAGATTTAGTAATAATAACAAAAGTTTTAATTTGTAAAAAATTATAAACTTTAATTCAGATTTCTTAAGAAATCGAATATTATTAATTAAATCGAAGGGGGCGGCTTGTACTATTTTTTTATTTTCTTTTTTACTTATTCAATTCCACCTATTTATAAAGTAATTTTAACAAAATAAGAACTGGTAGTCTCTGTTTGACCTTGCTCCGGTTATGTTCACACACACATTTAAGTATCACATTTCAGTATCAATTCATAAAATTTCTTTTTTAATGAAACAATAATTATAAGAAATTACCTTAATGTAGAGAATAGCTGCTCATAGTTTATTTGTCCATAATATTGGTTATCGTATGCGTATTAATATTAAACTGCTCTTGGAAGCAATTATACCATAATCTAATTTACGTATCATACTTTGATTGAAGATATTCTGTGAATTATTTGAACAACTTCTGTGAAAAAAGTATTCATGTTATCAGTTCATCTGTTTTACACTTAAATCATTTAAGAAGACAAGCGGAAGGAAATGACATAACCATTACATTTCATTTAACATAAATAATCAGAAATCGTCACCCCTTTATCCAAATAAATAGCACAGACGCGAATTGATCAACAGGTTCTTGAAAGATTAAATATTTACCTAACGGGTAAAAGATTAGACGAAAAGTTGAAGATTGCCGACAAATTAAAAAAAGAAAAGAAAACGAAAAAAAAGGCTTCAATTATATTATTTTAAATTTATTTTACTTCTTAACTATTATATAAATTTAACTTCCAGAGCTTTGGTGGCTAAGGGGATAGAATATATGCCTTCCAATGAGGTGAACTGAGTTCGAATCCCAGCAATGGCTGCTGATACGAATTCCGCATCCGGCTTGCAATGACCACAGTGGTAGATGTATCATGGGTTAGAGTCCCCTTGCCGTCAGGCTAACCGTGGGAGGTTTTCGTAGTTTACCTCGGCTTGTGACACAAATGCGGGGTAGTTCCCTCAAAAAGTCCTCCACGAAAACAAATTCTCCCAATACTTGATCCAGGAATTTCCTTGTCTTCTGGATTGGGTTCAAAACTACAATGCTACGGAGTTGAACATTAGTAGTCGAAAACCCCAAAAAATTGGGTCGGAGGCTCAACGTCGGCTATGAAATTATGAAATTTAACATCCAGTTCAATTCGGGCTGTTGAATGTAATAAATAAATTATTGGAACTTAATAAGAAATGTTTTTTAAATTTATAATACAAAGCTTAGTTATATGTTGACCTACTTTTCAAATTTTTATTTGTAAATACAACTATATAATATATATAATAGTATTGCTATAAATGATTCACTAACAAGAATCGCTTCCTCAGATAATATTGATAACACTGGGGAACAAATTTTCTGTTGCATTTATATAAATATTTGATCTTGCTTTATTCTGGTGTGGGGAATACAAATCTGAAATTATTTTTACTCCTAAAAAAACAGATTTTTTTAAANTTTTTTTTTTTTTTTTTTTTTTTTTTTTTTTTTTTTTTTTTTTTTTTTTTTTTGTGGACAAGTGCTTACCTATTATGACCTGTTTAGAAGCACACGAAAAAACAGTTCNTTTTTTTTTTTTTTTTTTTTTTTTTTTTTTTTTTTTTTTTTTTTTTTTTTTTTTTTTTTTTTTTTTTGTGTGGACAAGTGCTCACCTATTATGACCTGTTTAGAAAGCACACGAAAAAACAGTTCACAATAGGGAAGCGCTCCTAACGATGTATGACGATATTTCCGGTCATGGGTTCCTGCGCGATTTTAATCTGAACGGTGTGCCCTAACTTCCTTAGAAGTTTGTCGCATCATTTACGTGATACCCCGTTATATATAATGTTTTTAAACATTTATATTATGATAAAATATAGACTTAAAAAAATAATTTTAAAAAAAATCTGTAACTTGGAGAGAGAAACCGATTACAGATTTGAAATCAGCGATGCGAAAGTATCTAAGATCTGTTAAAAAAAATTTCATTCAATAGAAAACGAAATGAATAATTAGTGGAATTAATATTTTATTAAGTTGAAAGTAATAAAAAAATTATAAAATCTTTCTATTTAATATAATATTTGAAAAAAAATAACTAGTTTTAAAAAAATAACTAGATTAGATAGAATAAAATATATCAGATGGAATAAAAATATTATTTGTATAATAATATATCACAATTCATTAAGTGTAATTGTTGGAATCAGAACAATTTTAGAGCTGCTTCAATTATTTTGTTAAATAGTAAGACAGATTTAATGCTATAGGTTTCTTCAAATTCCATTTCAATTTCAACATTCAAATAAATATTCATACAATTACAGAATAATGTACGAATTTTTTTGGTCACATGATTCCGAATCAAAATCGTCTTTAAATTCATACATTTTCAAAGCGAACATTACTTCAACGATCTTGAAGGGTCTCTTCTTTTTATTACTATTCTCTTTTTTATCCAGGGACTTTTTTTTTCTTTAGTTTATCTTCTTCAGATAAAAGCAGGTTCCGTGAATCGCAATGTAGGGTTACTTCTTTTTTTTTTTTTTTTTTTTTTTTTTTTTTTTTTTTTTTTTTTTTTTTTTTTTTTTT
>NC_092214.1:22880887-22888330 GCF_043381705.1 Parasteatoda tepidariorum | reverse complement strand
TTTTTTTTTTTTTTTTTTTTTTTTTTTTTTTTTTTTTTTTTTTTTTACCGTCTTACATACTCTAGACACAACTTTATAGCATCGTTTAATTGGGTCGATTAAATAACATCTCAGGTCAATTTTCAACGCCCAATTCATTTCACTATTCATTATACTTAGTTTTATCTAACACTATGTTAATAGCATTGCATGAAGGAATAAGTGTCATAAAAAAAATCATTTTTTATAATCCATCTTTATAGTAATCACATTTCTAGCAACTTTAAAAGTTTTCATGCAAAGCAGTTTCTTAAATAAAGTGACTGATTACAGTACTTGAATTCATATACTCAAATACTAAGGAAATTCCTCGTCAAACTGACTGAATTATTAACAAATATAAAAATTTTAAAACGTTCAATGTACTAAATGTTATTGAAGAAAAAAATACATATTTTTGAATGTCATATTCGATTTAGTTTCCTCGTAAATAAAATTTGAGAAAAATTGGGTTGAAGTGGTTTTAATATTATTAAGGATCAGATTATAGAATCAGAATAATTCATAATTATAGCCATTAAATGATTGCATGTGGGTTATTCTCCAAAAAAAAAATAATAATAATACATATTTCAGAAATAAAATATGATAAAAACAGGTCTTCTACAATTGATTCTTTCTCCGTTTCGAATTCTTTGTCTTTTATTAAATTCGATTGATTATATTAATATTTCAACAGCCTAAGATAAATTTTTTTGTCTATTTTTAACGGTAAATAAATGGTTAGGGGAGTGTAGAATTCTAAATTATTGTTATAAAAGCGACTATTAATCAAAAATGAGTTTAAAAAAATGAAATTTATTTCTCGCGAATTCATTTTTAATAATACTTAATTAAACAGTGAAAGAAAATTAAGCAAATTTTATTCTTTCTTCCCTTTCTAACAAATTAATAAAAATTTTGAGTAATGAATAGGAGGTCAAACGGGGAAAGTAATATTCATTTACTTCGAGGAACCCTTTTCTTTACAGTGCTTTCTTTACAGTTACATCTAATTCTTTAAAAATTTTGAATTTGAATTAGATTCTTCTGACTCTCGGAATTATTATTACCGAATGATAAAATGAGCCATAAATTTTTCTTGGCTTTCAAAAAAATTCCTTAGAATTACAAAATGGTCATACTTCGTCCTCTTTTTAACCTTTCAGTTATCTAGTTTCTTTTCGGTGTTTAGTTTCATGTCCTCAAGTCCCCACAGATGAATATATCCTTAGCATATATTTTCCCTCTAAGTCCAGGAGGGTGACAGGGCATAGGGCAATATGATCATTATCGTGACTTTCTTCTGACCTTGTGAATATTCTGATGCCTGATGGATGCTGAGAACTGAGAAATGAACTTTGGAAAAACGATTTAGTATTGCCAATTGTGATTTCAGTTTTCATTACTAGTACCTTCAATTTTTAGAGACTGTTAGTTAAATATATTTTTGTATTTAGACAGTTAATTGTCGTATTGTTTTGTTCGTTGGTTCGAATGAAAGAAAAATGGCATTAAAAAATAAAAAATAAATTCTTTAAAGAAAAAACATCGTGTGAAAAGTTGAATGATGCGAGAAAAAAAAGTTTTAATCCGAGAATGTCTGAAGAATGATTTTTCTTTCTTCTAGCTTTGTTTACGTTTGTTATAGCATTTGAATAAAAAGCCACGAATTATCAGTTACTGACTAAATGTCGAATTAGAGGCATGGGAAGGTGCACATTCGCCAATGTATAAGACCTTAAAAAAAATTTAAAGTTACCCTATAACGATTTTAATAAACATTATATATAATATTTAAGAATATGCTAATTCTAAAAATTTTCTTCTAAAAAAATTACTATTGCATTTCTATGAAGTGAATCTGTTTATTTTCGTTAAGAAAATATTGTTTTACACTTTAATTTGTATTTTAAATTTAAGAAATTCTAATGAAAAAAAATAATTGCGCATAAGTACATTTAAATATTTTTTTTAACGCTCAAATAAATATTACAGACTTCAAAATGAAGTTTACTGAAAATAAAGTCAAAAATAAATTTACAATTAGTTTTTAATTCCATTTATTTGCTCCATTTCAAAATTTACTTTATTAAATGGTGCAACTCTTTTAATTACTTTTATGTCGCTTGAAAAACTTGTGCTAGTCATTAAACAATGGCACAAGAATGGTTGAATAATATTAAATATGAAAATGTCAGTTTGCTCATAAATAATAATGTAACTTTCATAGTAAACAAAACAAAAGTATTGATTATTAAAGAAGAAAAGAAAACTGAATGAAAAACAGAATGTCATTTTGTTCTTCTAAAATATTTAGTAAAAAAATCAATTTTAAGATATTTTTTTTTTTAAATATTTTTTGATTGAAATCGTTAAAAATATCAAAAACTGTTATTGGAAAAAAAGGTCATAAAAATTTTTCATATTCAGGTGTGTCACACATAATTCGTGGTACATTTAGGGTGCTTTTCACCAATACTTTAGAAGTAGTGTTCTGTAAATAATAGAATGAAACGAATTGCATCGCTTTAAGAAAAACAATCAGATCATATGCGTTTTTCTACGAGCAGGACTTTCAGATAGTTAACAAGTAATTTCACTTAATACGCATTTAAATCAAATATTAAAAATATTTAAATCAAACTTTAAAAAAATTTAACTCCGTATCAAATATACGTATTTAAATTTCTTATAATTTTATGTGCTATAATTTTATGTGTATAATTTTATGTGCTATAGGAATATAGCGTAGAAAGTTGCATGTGAAACAGGTCATCTTGTAATGTACTAATTCTAATTTTATTTGAGTCATTTTTTAAGTGGCATTTGACAGCTTGTTTTTCTATAACCGTAGTTGAACAGCCGATCCAATTTAGGGTTTACAGCTACTAATGTTCAACTCCGTAGCCTTGTAATTTTAAACGCAATCCAGAAGACAAGGGAACTCCTGGATCAAGTATTGGGGAAATTTGACTTCGTAGAGGGTTTTTTTGACGCAACTAACACGTATTATCGTTACATGGAGAAGAGAACCACGAAAATCTTCCACTGTTAGCCCGACGACAAGGGGACTCTAACCCATGATCCGTCTACAACTGAGGATATTTTACGTTAGCACTGTAGTCGGTGGGAGCCGGGTGTGGAATTCGAATCGACCAGCTATCGCTGGGATCGAACCCGGATCACCTCATTGGGAAACTAGCGCTCTATCCCCTTAGCCACCATGGTTCTATACGAGTATAGTTAATGCTGGTTGGGGATGCCCGATTTGCCCGAAACCATAGCAACCTTTTTTCTAATGTTCCTATCAGATTGTTTTATCCAATAAAATAAGATCGGTATCAAGTCTCGCCAGATCCAAGTAACTTCAGACAACACTATTCATATTAAATATGGATTAATATTTTCTATATTCCATTGTTTCTAATTTCTCATGATTTTCATGAATATAACAATATAGTGTTCTAACATTGTTCAACATTTAAAAAATTGTCGTTTATACGAGATATATAGAAATTTATACTTTCAATCAATTTGAAATTAAATAATTGTCCTGAAAAAGAAAAAAACAAGAATTTAAAGTAACCACTCAAAATTTATCAGACTCTCTATGAGGACTAAAAAAATCTAAGATCTTTATGAACAACAAAAAAAACAAACAATTACTTTACCTAAGCAATTACTTATATAAACAATTGAAGCTGTTTTGAAGGCTATTTATTTCAAATGATGAATCTCTTTTGTAAAAATAGTATCATTTCCGCTGTTGTTTACTGATTTTCTTTGACGGTTGAAAAGGTGTAATAATTAACTTCCGTATCAGAAGACATACACTAAACATACATTTAGAGAATTAACAATTAAAGCATCGTAAATTTAATACCGTTTCATTAACAGAATTCTTTGTTCAAATGACTAGCTGCTCCAATGGACTGAAAACAATGGCATGTTGAGGAAATGTTGAACCCTAATATCATTCAAATTTGCAACAAACCTTAATCTGGTGATAAGTTGAATTACTTTATCATAGTTCATTTCGTAAACTTAATTACCGGATTCTATGGTACAAATTGAATAGGAATAAGGTTCAAAGTTCTCACTAAGGTTGCAGCGGATTAATACTATGTTAACGGTATTGATATTATGGTTTTACTGAAAGTGTACGAGAAAATTAAAAGAAAAAGCGAATAAATAAATAAAAAGAGATGCACGTGTGTGAAAAATGAATCATCATAAGACTTAATCACACATCAAAGTGAATGGTCTGGTTTTAATACGTAGATTTATCCCTTCAAAAACTATTTTTAAATTTCGGCCCACTTTTTTTATTTCGTTCATTTATTTATTTAGTATTTTTTTATTTATGTTCTTTCAGCTAACTTTTTCTGTATTATCTGAATATATCTCTTAAGGGTTTAAAAAAATCAAAGCCTTCATCCAAAATTTATTTATTATTTCTCATTGTTTTATTAAAAAGAATCGAAAAATATTTAATTTATAAGACGAAATTTTTTTTTCAGATTCTTCTTATAAATTGCGTTTTAAATAACAGTTTGAACTTAAAGGGTTGTGCAGTTTTTGAGAAATTTCCTGATTTCTGATTTAATTTAAGCTTGAATATATATTTNTAGATAGATAGATAGATAGATAGATAGATAGATAGATAGATAGATAGATAGATACAGATACAAAAGGATTTCACTATTTATTAAATTTGTTATAATTTCATTGAAAAATAAATTTTATTTTTGGCCTTGGGTCATACTTTTGCTTCATTCATACCTTGAATTCTACAAAACGTAACAAACTTCACAACCCAACTCTTCCAATAGGACGGAAGATTTACGGTAAACAAATTTCTGTGGTTTCTAAATTTCCCAGTAGTAATCAATCTTCATCCAATTACTTAAAATCTCTTTCAGTTTCTTCAAGTACATGCCGAAATAGGGGTAATTGATTCAGTGGAGAGAGGTTGTTTAATGTTAAAGATTACCTGAGTTTTCCTTTTCACTAATTTTCCCACCTGTATTCAGAGCAATGAACACACAATATGAGGCCAGTTTTGTTCCTTAACGGGTATTGTTGACAATAATCAGTCAACCACTTGTACCTCTTCAATAATACAATGGTACCTATTCATGCACCTGTGGTTCTTGCTCTGATTGTGTCACGTGTGGTAAATGATGCTGTTATTGACAAAAAGCAATTACTTCTCAAACCTTTCCTTCAGAAAAAGTAGTCTCCCTTTCCCTATTATACAATTTTTTATGGATGGGGTTTCTGAGGATTCCCAATTTTTCCTTGTGTTTGTAACATTTTTAAAGTGTTCTATGCCACGTGGCAGAAATCAGCTGTGACGGAGATGCTGAGAATGCAAAAAGATAATACATTATGGATAATACATAAATACAAAAAGGATAAAATAAAAAAGAGAAAAACGAAGGAAATTATTAAGAAAATTAATTAATTTACTCTTCAAAATTCTTTGCTTCGATCTTGTAAAAGCTAAAATGAGTAAAATTTCCCAAAATAAAAAGAAAAATTCAGATAATTTACATTTCGCTGTTAACTTTCAAAACTCTATTTTCTATAAGATCAAATTTCATGATATTTTTGAAAATTTACAAAAAATTGTTTCCATTAAAAGATTTTAACATAATTAAAACTTTCAATATAATAAATCTCTTGGTTGAACTATGTTTAATTATAATGATAATATTAAAAATTTAGGGAGGAATAATATATCCGATTATGAATGTCACTGTGAAGAAAAGAAATATTTTGATTTTGTTGATAAACATCATAAACATATTATTACTGGTAATTTAAATATTATAGAAAACTTAGAATAAGAATTTTGTGATAAAAGGAGCGAAATTTAGATCCATTTACCATATATCAATTAATAAAATTCTAAAGTACTTTCTTAATGATCTCAATAGTTTTTGTTTAAGCATATCAAATAGATTCTCTTTACCTTTAGGTATGGAATGAAAATGGGCTGTTTATTATTACTTTAAAAACTTTGTTTTCAATTATAAGGAAAATTTAACTTACAGTAACAATTCCAGTGGCGCCATCTATGACCAAGAATTCGACTTCTGCCACACCTTACGTCACACCCGTTTATAGGGCGGACCCATTTATACATCCATTCATTCATTCACAGATCGTAGTTTTGACCTGAATCAGAGAACGATCGATCTCCAATCCAGTAACCCCAGAAGTATTGATTTGTTATGGGAACATGAAGGACTTTTGCGACTAGACAGATTTAACGTGTATCAGTCACTTTACTACTTCGGCTGGCGGGGTTCGAACCCACGAACTCTGGGACATGGTCCCTACCGACCAGGCTATCCCGACCCATATTTAAATATTAAAAGCTGTAAATGCAATTCATGTAAGCTAATATCCGATAAAATTTCGAAACCCATAAGGTTAATACGGTGCTTAAAGTACACAATTTATAAGAACTGTTTTAATATTTAACATGAAATAAATTAAATTGGAAAAGGACTTTTTTTAAAAATTCTGCTAATAAATTCGACAAGCATTTTCCTCAAAATTTGCATGCATTTTTTTTTCTAAAGAAATGTCTTACTAATGGTTATGAGAAACACATGCCTAAAACAAACATCCTTCCCCAAAAATAAAATTGATTGTTTATCAACGAAATGACATTTGAAAAGAGAAGATGATAAATACCTTCTTTCTTTAATCGTAATTCCCCACGTCATAATAAAAGATGTTCCCTCCTCTCCATATGCATCTTTTTTTAACATCCTTTTACAGGTTAAAAATGCTCGAAACCGGATGCTGCCACGCGAGCATAAATGGGTCCCATTTGGGAATAGTAATTATAAAGAGGAAGAAGGCTTCTTTAATTTGCTCCTCTAAAAAGTTATATTATAAATGTACCGGGGAGGGTCTTAATCCATAAGGGATTAAGAATTCAAATTACAGCCTTGTCCTTAAATTTATTAGAAAGCCGTTGAATGTTTTCTGTTGTCAAAGACTTATGAGATTGATGTCATACTATTCAAGGTTAGTATGCCAAATGTGATACAGATGCAGCAAGGATGCTCTAATTAAAACCATCCTAAGCATGCTTTTATTCATAGAAAAAAAAGGTCGGAGTATAATTTTTTTTTTAAGGAAGTCAAAGCGAATTGATTTAAAATGGCATTACCAAGATTACTTGCTTATACTTCATCACTCGAGCTTAGAACATGAGGTTTCCATTATGTGTCGTTAAATCTGCCGAGTCGCAAAAGTCCTCCATGTTCCCATAGCAAATCAAACCTCTGGGGGTACTGGATTGGAGATCAATCGTTCTCTGATTCAGGTCAAAACTACAATCTGTGGATGAATGAATGGATGTATGAATGGGTTCGTCCTGTAAACTGGTGTGACATATGG
>NC_092214.1:22869995-22880595 GCF_043381705.1 Parasteatoda tepidariorum | reverse complement strand
TTTTTTTTTTTTTTTTTTTTTTTTTTTTTTTTTTTTTTTTTTTTTTTTTTTTTTTTTTTTTTTTTTTTTTTTTTTTTTTTTTTGACGGACCTATGACACAAATCTTACCACTCAACTGTATTTTCAGCTTATTATCGTTTTTTCAGCTGATCAATTGTTTTTTCAGCATATCAAATTTTTTTTAATCAATCAACTGTCTTTTTAATCTATCATCAATTGTCTTCTCCCCCTTTTAATAGTCTTTTAAGCCCATCAATTGTTTTTTCAGCCTATGATTTTTTTTTCAATCGCTTTTTCAAATAAAACATTACATTATTAACTTATTTTCAATTTAATTGCGACATATTCATTCGACTTCTGTTTAAAAAGCAGACTTTGAATCAAAGCAACAGCTCTACACATTTACTTTGAGTTAAAGCTACTCAAATCAATAAGGATCCCACAACTTCGAACTGCCCCCGAGATGGTTCCACCCTTTCCCATATTCTTGGAGGTCAAATATAGTTTATAACACCTCTTCTTTTCAACTTGACTAGGTTACGTAGTACCGTTTTCGGTTGGCACAATCAACCTAGACAAAAATCGTTCTCCCTCAAAAGCTTAAAAGTAGTTTGTGATGCTTTCCTGTCCAGACCAAGGCGTGTGCTCAATTGATATGAATCATTACTCTGCTCAACCATTTGAGAGGTAGTTTGGAGATACATTCGGACACTCATTGAATTTCTTGTAGTTTTCGTACGTAATGGCACTGTTTTATTCATGGTAAGTTAGCTGCTCTGGTGTCTCTCTTGTATAAATTCATGTAGTTTTTATATGTAATGGAACAGTTTAGTTCTCCGCAAGTATTCTGCTCTGCTGAAACACTCATAAGAATTCTTGTAGTTTTTATAAGCAATGGAATCGTTTTATTCTCAGCAAAGTTGGCTGCTCTGCTGAGGCGCTGGGACATTTGCTTAAAATTCCCTGTTGTAAATATGCGTTAAACGTAATGGAACCATTATACTCTAGGTAGGTTGGCTGCTTTGCAGAATCACTCATAAGAAATTCCTGTAGTTTTCAAGCTTGGATCGTTATGGAAATCACTTATTCTTAGAGCGTTTGCTGAGGTAGAAATTCTTATAGTTTTTATGCGCAATGGAAAAATTTTATTCTGTAAGTTGTCTAATCTACTCAAAAAAAAATTTTTTTTTTGTCTGACTTTTGAACTTAATTCATGATTAGCAAGTGGCTGATGCGGGTTCAAGTCATTAATAAAACTTCACGATTAAATTTATTCAATGAAGACAAAAGTTTCAACAGGATTTGAGTACAAGAGATTTTGGTCCAGTGAATAAGACCTTAAATCAGACACAAAAAATGATAAAAAATGAAAAGAGTATTTTATATTTAGTAAAAGATTAGCATAATGCAGGAATAATTTACACACATAAAATGTCTGCATGAAAAATTACACACCTTTATCAGAGGTAAAATATTTAATAGTAATAACCCCTTCTCTATTCTTTTTGACCTTGAAGCCCGGGGAAAAAAATAATGTATGTCTCTTGCTTTTAATATCTCGAGAATTGAGGGATTTTTATTTTAAACCATTGCTTGCCATTTCTGTTCCGTTAATAACGCATATAACTTTTTTTCAAGATGATATCAGTGACGCAGATTCAGAATTTGGATGAGACGGATAAAGAGACCGTCATCAAAAAGGCGTCAAGCCAAGGTTTTCCTGGCTTACTTGTCGTCTGGTGCGAAATTTAAATGTTTCCAATTTTGTTTTGCTCACATCGTTGCCTAATTGATATTTTTTTTCCAATTTGAAAAGTGTTTTTAATTCTTATATTTAATTAATAAAGATT
Source organism: Parasteatoda tepidariorum (assembly GCF_043381705.1). Classification (NCBI taxonomy): domain Eukaryota; kingdom Metazoa; phylum Arthropoda; class Arachnida; order Araneae; family Theridiidae; genus Parasteatoda; species Parasteatoda tepidariorum. The sequence goes on along the minus strand of NC_092214.1, from coordinate 22,878,745 downwards.
TAAATTGTGTCTATGCATAGGAATTTAAAATCGATTTAACATGTCACAACAGCTTTGTCTTGCACATCGAAAATAAAAAGAGAGAAGTATTTAAGAGAATAATTGAAGAAGAATTAAGTATATGCATTAACAGTCACATCTTAGAGATTGCTACTAAATGCAGCTGCAGTTTTAAAAATTTAATTCTTCATTTTTCTAAATAAAATATGCACTACTGCTCGTTAGTTTCATTACGAAAAAAAAGAGATTTATTTTTAGAATATTTAAAATTAAGGTTGTAACTAATAGTATAAAATTAAACTAATTGTTTTTAAATAATAATGACTATTTCTTATTTTATCCTAGCATTGTCCTGAAATATGCAATTTCTGTATTGGAATATCTAAAAATTTATTCTGTTATGACAGTATTTCCCAAAGTGTGGTACGCGTACCCCCAGGGGTACGGGAACAATTTAGCGGGGGTACGCATTCTTATGCAAAATATCTTTCAACAAACGAAAATTTCTAAAAACTTTATTTAAAATTAAAATTAGCCATGAAAATTTTACGTATTTTTCTACTGGCTATTTTTTGCAGAATTAACAGTTAATAATTAGCGGTATCAACAGCCAGTTGTGATTTTTAACTTTTTTTGCAATTTTTTTATAGTAAAAAATCTATTCATTTCTTTATTAGTGGTACACAGCATTATGAAAAACTTTGAAAGGGTACACAAAAGTCATAAGTTTGGGAAACACTGCTGTATTATATTAGATAGTATATTAGAGGGATAATAAAGATTTTTGTTTTTGCTGTTGCTAGTTTTCCTGAAAAAACAAATGTCTCAAAATGTTAAAATACGAGCCTGGGCATAAGAATTCAGACAGTGCTATGATTAATATTCACAGTAATTCTCAAATTCAATAATTCACTAACATTTAGTCAGATATTTACTTGCACAGCAATTTAATTTAGACAGTTATATTCACTTATACAAATAAAGGTAAACAACGTGAAAAAAAAAGCACAAATATTAACTTATCTTTATTCATGCGGTTTACATGTAGTACAAAATGTATCTTCATTTCAATACACTTATACAATAATTCACTTTAATTTAGACTGTAATTTAATTAGATACATTGACAACTTACATCGAGCCTTAAATATATCCTTCTATCAACCTTTGCTTTCAAATTTATAAATCAAGATTTTTTTCCCGCATCTCCTAGGATTTGTAAAAGAGTGATTGACACGTATTTTCTCCTTATAATATACCACAGTTTAAGCTCAACTTTAAAAAAAGCAACCAGAACGCATATATACGTCAACTCGCTCTCGCCATTAAGAAATAATTTACGAGCCTTTTCCTCGATTTTTACGGTACATCCTTTCAAAATCTTACCCCAGGAAAGGAAACCGTTATTTTCAGAGGTAACTGAGGTAACTACGCCGGAGTGTGCCGAAAAGAATCTACTTTTTTTCTTCCACTAGATAAAAAAAGTAAATAAATAAAATAAAAATATTAGGAATGAATAAAAAAAATTAACGGAAGCAAGGTTGAGTCTCCTAGAATTCTGACCGTCTTTGTCCGTATCAATCCAATGCGGAAACCCAAGATCAAACTTACCGACAAGAAGTGTCAAAGACTGAGCCCACAGAGTGGATTTTCACCTGCTTCAACAGAACTGTTGCATAAAAAAAAATTTCTATAAGTATTCACACAAACTGAATGCGGGGGAGTATGCACTTTGTTGGTGTTCATCGCATTTTTACAGCTTCTTGAATGCCTTAAGGGAAGAAAAAAGTGGAATTTCATTTATGACAGATGGAGAAAATGGAATACTATCTCCAAATAACGGAAGGAAATGGTGATAAAATTTCAATTCAATTCTACACTTCTCATTTAGAAACAGTTTTTAACCTAGAAAGGATGTTTGAATTCAATTTATTATGATTCAGCGAGTAAACACCCTTTATTTATTTCCCACAACCTGAAATAATATTCTTGTATATAAAGTTGAAATAGTAGCACTTAGTAAACATGTTTGCTTATATTAGATATAAGTAGTTATTGTAAAGTTTGATAATTATTAAAAATATTTTCATTTGTTAGATATAGGCAATTATTAAAAAGCTTAACAGTTATTAAAAATGTTTTCTTTTGTAAGATTTTGGCAATATGGCAATTATCAAAAAGCTTAAGAGTTATTATATTCATTTGCTTTAGTGAGATAATAACATTTGTTGAAGTTATTAACAGAAAAACATTTGCTTTTGTTAAATAATAGCAGTTATTGAAGTTATTAACAGAAAAACGTTCGCTTTTGTAAGATATTAGCGGGATTTAGTCGTGTATTTTTGATTCCATCGTAGTTTATTTTTCTGATATCACATTCATTAATCTTACCTAACACAAATTTCGCTTAATTTATTAATTATTTGAAATAATTTTAACTACTCCGACAAATAAATAATTCAAACACATACATAAGATATATGATAATCATGAGTGGAAAAAAAGATCTGCTGTACTTGTTATTTTCCTGACTATTGAATAAAATCTTTTTCAAAAAATGCTAAATTGGAATTTATGAATACATACACATTATCCAAAAATTCACACAAAAAGTAACTTAGAAAACTCTCTTTTTTCTAGAAAAAATTGAGCTTTTTTTAGTGATTTATAAGGTATGTAATGTTAAATATGGAATCTGTAATGGGTATGTAAATCGGTATCGAGTAACGGGGTATATGATGCTGTATCACATAGGCACTATCTTGTTGAAATTTTCTACAACTGTTTTGTATAAATTTGTCTGTATTTCATTGAAATGGCATTAAATTTCATTCTTCTAAGCGTGATTGTTTCAGGACTTCACTTGTTGGAACAAACATTCGTCGGCAATCCTTACCATTGCACTTCTTACCTTGGCATTTTCCTTACCATTGAACAAAATCTTTCGCAAAAAATTCTAAATTGGAATCTATGAATACATACAGATTGTCCCAAAATACACACAAAAAGTAACTTAGGAAGCGTTTTTTTGTCGAAAAAATTGAGAATTTTTTAGTGCTATCTTGTTGAAATTTTCTGCAACTGTTTCGTATAAATGTGGCTGTATTTCATTGAAATGGCATTAAATTTCATTCTTTTAAGCATGGTTGTTTCAGGACTTTACTTGTTCGAACAAACATTCGACGGATGCTAAATTGGAATCTATGATTGCATACAGATTGTCCCACAATACGCACAAAAAGTAACTTAGGAAACGCTTTTTTTTTAATCGAAAAAATGGAGAATTTTTTAGTGATTCATAAGGTACGCAATGTAGGATTAAGTATGGAATCGGTAATGAGTAATCGGTCATGATGTTTTGTAAATCGGTATCGAGTAACGGGGTATATGATACTATATCACATAGGTGCTATCATGTTGAAATTTTCTACAACTGTTTTGTATAAATGTATTTCATAGAAATGGCATTAAATTTCATTCTTCTAATCGTGATTGTTTCTGGACTTGTTGGAACAAACATTCGACGGAAAAAAGTCCAAAAGCATTAAATCACGTGATTGCGAAATTACGCAATAATGCTCAAACTAACGCTCGACAATAAGAACGCATTGCTCTTTTTTGCAGCACTCTATTTTAATAATGCTGAACTATCCGCTCTCCTTTCTTCTTTTTCTCTCAATCTTTTTTCTTCCGTCAATAATATTTTATAGCATGAATGGCACGAATTTTGAATCGAGACTGAATTTTTGACACCTTTCCTTTCTCGAATCTTGAATAACAGAATCTTTTTTTAATGCCCCAAATACAAACGTTAATTTTATAGTTTTAATTTCGAATTTTTATTGCAATATTATAACGTTCCATTCAACCGTTTGAACACGTGAGTATCTTCCCGCGTTTATTTTCTTTCTTTCATCGAATATTCCGAATATGTACGTGTAATTGCAAGCGTCAAAAAACAAGATGGATCTTTTGTTTTTGTTTTGATTTACATGCCTACAGACCCGACAAAGGTCCCCTGTTCTACAATGCACTGTTTGTTCTCACCACCCGCTTTCCTCGTGAATTTCAAACGGGGGTTGTTGAAAGGAAGTTTGAGCCATCGGTCTGTGAAAAATAGAAATAAAAAAAAAGGAATCGAAGGAAAAAAACGAAAAGAAGTAAAAAATAAAACGAATGTCAGTTTTGCTGATCTATTTGTCGAAATTGGAAAAAGTGACAGACATATTGCTATGTCGAGTTTGATTATTATCTATGGCGTAAGAAAGTAGATATCATTATATGGTCGACACTCGATATAACGACCCCTGTTGTCTAAGCGAAAATGAACGTTTGAACATGAGTTCGCTTTATAGTTTGTGGATAAAAATAACGTTAACACGTTGAATGCCACGCTAATTTTACATGGCTTGTCCGTTTGGCCAAAATGATTTTCTTAGTATGTATTGCATTAATTTTTTCTTCAAACCATTTTAGTAACAATAATAATATAAAAAAAATTAAAAGGATTAAAAATTTACTCGAATTATGCGTTTCTAATAATCTTCGCTTCGCCGGTCACCGGTGACCCCCGTGGCACTGCGAACAAACTCAGTGTCGGTCACCGGTGACCCCATGGCATTCAACGTGTTAATTTACTCATAACTACTAAATGATGGGCTAATCTTTAAAAAATCGCACTGTAATTTAAAAAGAACTTTTAGAAAAGCGTAAACTATATAGTACCAAACTGTTCTTTAAAATTAAGGAAAATTTGAGATTTTCAAGAAAATAATCTTAGAAAATTACAAATGTACATTTTTCTTTCTTTCTTTCTCTCTATCCCTCTCTCTTTACCTGTGTAAGATAATAAATACAATCAACTGGTTAAAAAGATATGCAAAGTATTATTTTTTTAAACAGCAATATCACTTTAGAGCTATGTGAGAAAATAAAAATCGTGTAAATGCTAAAACATAAACAAAGATAAATTAGAGATGATTAGAGATAATTAGGTTTTCAAAATTTGCTTATGAATTATTACGGTTTTGTTTATTGAACAACATTAAGGAAAAAAAAACATGTTTCATAATCAATAACCATATACCATTTGAATAAAAATGTATATTCTTTCATTATGCTTATTTTTGGTCATATACAGAATCTCCAATGTTAAAGTTACTACCAGATAATTTATTATATCAAAATGCTGTAATTAAACCATATTAAAATGCAATGTTAAAATGCTGTAAATACACACAATCCATGTGTCATAACACATATTTCACATTTATAGCATATGCTAAAAAAATTACTGTTTGCTTAGTAAAAAAGTTAGAAAAAAAAACGCTGATTCATTCCTGTACACAAAGGATCAGTTAATTGAACAACGTTTGTTCCTTGTTATCCCTGAAAATCGTAAATTAGAATAAAAGCAGATGTGATTGGGGCATTTTTGGGGCACGGTAAAAGAAAGAAACGGGTGATTGTGTTGTTGGAATAGTATTTAAACGAAAATAGAACAAAGCAGTATTTCAGGGAATGACGTTGGGCATAAGTAATATTTCAGCAATATACATTTTCGAATAGAATTTATGTTGCAGTTACTTGCTCATGATGATGAAAAAACCAAATGTTAAAAAAAAAAAAATATTTTTTTTTAATAATATAGATCGAAAAATGACAAAAATCTTGTTTTTTTGCAATCACTAATTATATATGTGAAAAAAAATGAAATGCAATCGGGCTCTTATATATAATCTATGAAAATCTATTTCTTAATTTTTCTATTCATTGGGGAAAAACTGACTATTTTATTTACAACAATACAAAACGTGCTACAGATTTTTTTCTTAGTTACAAAAGAAACACTTAAGGCAAAGATGAAAAAAAAAGAAAATTCCCGCAAAATGCCATTTTTATGTGAATAGTGATATTTTTTTGCTTATTCACATACATATACTGTTTTTATTTCTCAATACAACGTAAGACTAACAATAACTTACAATACAAGTTTCAAAGATAAATACAGGATTATGACGGGATTTGATTTCGCTACCTCACTTTATCAGAGAATTTAACGAAACGGCGAAACCACTCGGTCAGGGAGACTAATGGGATGTAGAGCAAATTAAACAATCTAGCATTAAACATTATTGTAGCGTCCCGCAGTGGACTGATCGTTAAGACACGGTTCCCAGCAGATCACCGAAGTCAAGCATCACTGGCTACGGTCAGTGTGCGGGTGGGTGACCACTTGGATCAGTCTGCGTAGGGACCGAGGGTGTGCGGTATTGGTCCTCGTTAAACTGTGCTACCGTAAAGTGCTCGACTTCGCGTGCAGGTCGTCGGGCTACCGAAGCGGGGGTGCCATCCCCTCTGCAGAGGATCAAAATTGTGATGGCATGTCTTCATTTCATCCTCGGGGATGTTTCCCAGACCGTCGCCAATAGCCCATTGTGCAGCTCTAGTGCGACGTAAATGAACTACAAGAACATTATTGTAGCCATCGTTGTCAAGGTGCATTTTTCTTCTGACAATTGATCTAAGGCGTGGAGGTAGGGAGATCGAATCCCGCTGTGACCTCTATTTTTTAAATTTGTTCTACCTGACCTTTAAATTGGCTAAAGTTCCCTACTTGTACTGAGCACGTGAGCCTTCATATGTATAAAAAACAAATTTATTTAGTGTTAAACATACATATACTTGTATGCTCATTATAAAATGGAGTTTATAAGCCCGAATCAGTTTGAAGAACAGATAGCATAAGTTGGAGGAGAACTTTGCAATGATACATCTGCTGTAGCATAGAAGAAGCAGGTCCGAATCCCGCTGCAAAGCCTGCATGTATCGTTTTGATGACGTTTTCCATCGTGCGCTTTCTGTTTTCAAATTTGACAAAGGCTTATAAACATTATTTTGTTATTAGAACACAAGTCTACATATGTATAACAATAAATAAATAAATATAAATTAACAGACACGTCCAAATTTGTTTTGGGATTCGAATCCGCTACCTCAAGGTATAGGCTTCTTGATAAGTGACAGTTATGATACTGATTTACATATTTTGTTGATCGAAATTAGTCGATCGATATTATACGATGTTGGTCGATATTAGCTTATATTTTTCCTATAAACGAAAAAACTGAACTAACCAACCAAAAATAATAATAATAATAAAAATAAATGTATAACTGAATAACATACTGTTTGTCAAACAACCTTTTGCAATCTTTTTCTAGAATTACCTTTCAGATAATAATTTTATTAAATTTATTACCAACCACCATCATGTTTACAAAACCATATATTATTTGTAATTTCGCCAAAAATCCATACCGAGCGCTGCGGTAAAAATCCCCGTATTTTGTGGTGCTTCCAATGAACCAGAAATCGCAGTCAATTTTATGATATTCTTAGTAGTTTTGATAATGCTTTTTTTCTTAGTGTGTTTCTCTCCAACCAAGCGAGCTTTTTAGATGAAAAACACCATGATTTCTATGGAAGCAATGCGATACATTTGTGTGCATTTTGCTATTATCTACTGGAAATTGCAAAAACTTGTGAAGTACCTATCCAGAAATAATACTACGGCGCAGATGGAAATATGCAACAATGTCACATTGAAAAAATATCCCGTCAGACTTAATAAATTTATGGTGTTTGAAATTTATAAAAACATATATATAGCACAATTATACAAAAAGTATTAAAGAAAAAGACGGATTAGCGTAGAAAATTAAAAAAATAATAATAAATTTCATTTACTGCACATAAGCTGCGAGTAGAACTCATAAAATAAGTTAAAAATCTAGGGAAACATGGAAAAAATTTACGAAATGTTTTAAAAGAGAAGAAAAAAAAATATTTTGAAAAATTTTTTTTTAAAAAAATCTTTAAAAATTTAAAAAAAAAATCTTTGAAAATTTAAAAAGAAATTTAAAAATTTGAAAAAAAAGTTTTAAATTTAAAAATAAAATTAAAAATCTGGAAACAAAATAAGGAAAAGATATAATCTCGGCATAAGCTGGCCTGATTATATCCGCAAAAATTAGTGCTTTTTAATATTGCAATATAGGTTACGATTTGGCGAATAAAAAGGAAACGATTGAATAATGCGAAAAGAAGGTAGAAAGTTAGAACAGGTAATCTGATTTGGGAAAATTTAGGGTTGCTTTATTCGAAACTTACCTGCCCACTTACATTATTATCCATTCAGTTTCTACTTTTTACTTCGAAGGCGTTTCTTCAGAAAAGAGGGACACAAATTTCTTCCCCCTTCCGCAAAAGCTCTATAACAGGCAGATAATACACGAAAAATTAAAGTAGTATTTAAAAAATAAATGAAAACTCGATTTTTAATTTAAGTTATTTAAATGATACGATGCTCTTTTATATCGAGCACTATTACAATTTTTGGTTTATCTATGGTCTTTATATTATTGTACTAGATACATAGTTACTAAAAACATAACAAAAATGATAATTCATTTAGTCAGTTATTAAATGGATGACATTTAAAAATATTTCGAATATGTATGTCTTTGTCATGTAATTTTTTAATTGTCATGTTTTTTTTAAGTTCTAATAAATGAAAAGCTAGAAATATGTTATTATTTAAATAGAAAATTAAATCACAAAATGATCTTAGTAATTTCTTCAAAATAAAAATTAGACCATAAATAAATAAAAATAAAATTTAATTCTGTGATTTGGAAAGTTTTAGATTATATATATATATATATATATATATATATATATATTTATAT
>NC_092214.1:22826384-22869934 GCF_043381705.1 Parasteatoda tepidariorum | reverse complement strand
TATGTATTTTGATTTTGCGCAGCAACAAAAATAATAATAAAAATAATATTTTCCGAAGTGTTCAACAAATAAGTAATAATAATTTAAACAATATATGCGATATGTGCCTTTTATAAGAGAATGTCAAATATATACACAAAGCCATACACAGGCACAAAGTTAGTAAAAAGCGAGCAATAATTATATTTCATCTGCATTGCTAAAAAATTCATACGCATTAAAATTTAGAAGGATAAAATTGTGGTAGTGAAACTCATTATGGTAAACATAATAATCATACAAAAAATTTGTCAACAGCGAGCACATTTTCATTCAACGTGGTAAACTTTAACCAACATTTGTTGCGAACAGGCATCATTCTAATATGCGTTTTAAGTAAACAAAAAATTTATTATTATTATTAGAAACAGAAAAATAATAACAGGAAAAACATATAAAACTTGGGTACCTATGTAGGTGGCAGAGTCTTGGAATCGGTAGTTTAAATACCTTATTCCGGATATTTCTGAGAGCGCTATTCCAACCTGTGTTTCCTTTAAAATTCCCATAGAAGTTAGAGGAACTATAAATATTTAAATAAATAATTATTTTAATCTACATATTGATATTTTCTATTTATACTATTAGAATTAAAGATTTCCCATTTAAAATAAAGTTTTACATTATAATATTACAAATTTTGTAACAAACTTATTTTAAAAATTAACTAATTAAATAAATGTATTAAAGTAAACTTTTAATAAGCTAAAATTTTAATCATAACACCATACCGAGTTTATCTCAATAATAGTAAGAGGAGACATAATATTCATTCCAATAATATTTTTGTTCTCAAAATTATTAATATTTATCTAAATAATTCTTTAAAGATGGAAGATTTTACTTTTTTTTATTTTAATTTAACTCGGTTTCGTCTTCATCTCCAAATCCCTGATAAAAATCAGAATGAAGTATGTAGCTGATGAATAGACAGTAGTCATAAATAGTTCTATGCCTTAATTTACATCCCTGTGTGGGAAGCACGTGTTCGATTAGAGAACATAATCCAAATCATTCGATTATAATCATCAATAGTAATCACAATGACAGCGGATCCTTAGAAGTGCATTGAAGCAAAAGGTTTTTAATAGGATGGTTACTAAGCACCCCGACCGCTAGGAAAGGAAAGTACTCAATCCCTACACCATTCGTTCTTTCACAATCGCATAAATTTTACAGACATTCATTAATATATTCATTAAGAGACAATAATCCGCTCTACTGTTTTATAATAAAAATCATAATTATAATGATAATATTAATAATAATATTAAAATAATAGAAGTAAAACTTTTGATGAAAGGCTGTATTTTAATCTTAAACATACAATATATATATGTATATATTCTCAATTTTTTTTATGTCATTTCGTCAGAAATAAATTAAAAATATTTTTGAAATGTAATGATAAACAAAGAGGTAAAAGATAAGTTTCAAATTTTATTTCTCACACACCTTTCTAAACACAGCTGCCATAAACATTTCATCAACTTCCCAGACTATCGAAACTAAGGAAAAGACGTACAGGAAATAGTCCATCTTTTTTTTATCAGAAAAAGGAAAATTCGCATAATGCCTCTTTCTCAAATTCCACGCAAGTCTACATGTTTATAAAATAATACAGAATATGTTAGTTATTCTTTTCTAATTCTGAGGCACGCAAAATATTCCCATATCTTAAAATCTTGTAAAATACGAGATGTAGATTTAAGAATGTGAAGATTCTTAGCGAGTTCATAGGAAGGGAAATTTCAATTCTATAAACTTCCTATTTTCTGTTTTTATTTTACAACAGCTGTTTTTATATTTCAGATTAGAGGATTTCAAGTGATCTCGAATTTATTTTCAGTTTAATTTGTGACTTTGTTGGTTTGGTCGTTAATGATTATTAAGCCTACCGAAAAATATCTTTTTTAGTTCCGTATATGTCAACAGCAAAATATTGGAAGATTTAGATTGAAAGCAACGCCATTTTACGAATATATTCGTAAATTTAAAATTTGACGAAGTGTGAGAAAAAGTTTTATAATGTGTTTCAGTATTCTGCTTTTAGTAAATACATTTATTTTTTTTTAAACGAACACGCATTAAATGTTTTAAATTTACCCTCAAATGAGAGAACCGATAAAACGTAATTAAAACGTCGATTAAACGAAATAAAAACGTAACAGCAGGATTGATTGAAAAATTGTCGTTAATGAATAAAAAACTTTTTTCGAAATCCTAATTATATAAAAGTGTTTACAAAAGTTTGCGACATATATCATTGTACAGTCGATACTCGATACCCTTTTCGCCTAAGAGAAAACGAACATAGTTTTTCGATCTCGGTGCATCGGGAATGCATGAAATACCATAAATATTTCCTCATAACTAAATAATACTAGACCCGATCACCTAGGATAGAACAGTCTTTTCCTCAAGACAAGGAGAATTTTGCGTTTTTAACATTTAATGCAGGGTAAAAATAACACCAAAAGAAATTAGTATTTCTTAGAAACTTTCTCTAGTTCAAATGACTTATTGTTATGGAAATATTTAGTTCTGAAAACGGGAAGATGTTTAGCACTCATTTTCGAAGTAATTTTCATGGAAACGAAAAAATTGAATTAAAATTTAGGTACTATATTTTATTTAATTTTTTAACCGCCGTTGAACAACTGACCCAATTTTTGGGCTTACGACTACTAATGTTCAGCGCGGTAGCCTTGTAATTTTGAACCCAATTCAGAAGACAAAGTAACTCCTTGATCAAGTAGTGGGAGAAATTTGCCTTCATGGAGGACTTTTGATGGAATCAATCCGTATTTACATTACATGGACAAGAAAACCACGAAAACCCCACGCGGTTAGCTTGACGGCAAGAGGACTCTAACCCATGATCCGTCTACCACTAAGGATATTTTACGTCAGCACTGCAGTCGATGCATGTCGGATGCAGAATTCGCATCGACCAGTCATTGCTGGGATTCGAACCCGGTTCACCTCATTGGAAGGCGAATGCTCTATCCTCTAAGCCCTAGGCACTATATTGGAATGAACGGTTCAGTCAATGCCTCCTAGAAAGGAGAAGGCATCAGCACGGGTTACCATAGACGTAACGATATCTTTCTTATTTTTAATCCACTCCGCAGATTATGTTTGTTACGTCGAACTGCAAAATTCATCCTTGCTGAATCCTTCTTTCCTCTAGGAGGTGGTGTTGGTTTAGTGCGAACTTTCTTGTAGTTTTTAAAACAACATTGCATCGATAGAATAGAAAACGGCTCTTTACATATTAGTCGTAATAATGGAAAGGTCGTTGAAAAGGGAGGTCTTATTAAAGAGCGGAGATTGACCTTTCCGTCTGACCTTTCTTTTTTCTTTTTTCATCTCAAGTTTTCTTTGTTTAAGATGATATTCAATCACACTACAAGATTTATTATTAAAGATTGTTTCTTGATTTGCATATTATCATGATTTGTTTCTTCTGCAATACCTAACAGCATTTATGGTATAAAAATCACTTTTCAAAACAATTTTTTTTCCTTCCGCTACAGTAATCCAATTGTTGATATCTCGTTATTACAATTTTTATTATTTTTTTTTATTATCCCCTTCACTCCTTGATTACTTAAATCCATTAAGAAAGCACTGTAACACACCTGTTCAACAAATTTTTGCATGCAATAATATTTTCTTTATCCCTGTATCTCCCAATTAATAATTTAAAAGATTAAAAAATCTCTTCAAAAATTAATTGTAAGATTAATTATAATTTTCGTATTTGTAATGAGCAAAAAAAATCAAAAAGTAAAATTAACTTTAAGGGATCCAAACTTAAAACCTCTTTTCTGCCTAAACTAATGAGACCATATTTCCCAGATTGCGGCTACCCCCTAGATTTTGAAGATGAGAAATCTCAATCCAGGTAAGTTTATTTAAAGGATATACATTTTCGTGATTCAGTGCATACCTTAAAATATAGTATGTAATAACTAATTAGTACAGTTGAGATCACTCTCTCGAATCATTAAGATTGAGTCCTTATCCGTAAAGATCCGACCATTATATCAAGAGCTATTTAGGGTGATTCATTTTTATGTTTTCTTGCACTGAACAATTTAAATCAAAACGACGAAATAAATTTAAATATAGTGAATTATGTAACAATAAACTGTTTGTGTGTTTAAATAATGGAAATTAATTTAATAGCAAATCAAACTAGTATGTTAAATAATTGTGATAGTATTATAAAGGAAATGTAATGACAAATTATTTTAAAATTCAGAATTTATATTATTTAACTTTTTTTATTTTTTAAAGAAAATGTAGGGAATATTTGAAAAAAGTTTTGAGGAAACAAATAAGTTTAATATAAGACCCATAATTTAAAAATGGGAGGTCAATGATTTCTTCTAACCACCATTCAATAGTTTTCACGTTAGCCTGTTTCATAATAATGACGTCACACAAAGGGAGTCATTCATGACAATATCTGTCAGCAAAAACATGAAGTCGATGTCCTAATTATACACACAGACCTCTAAAATGATAATTTTTTTTTCTTTTCTGGCCATGAACAAAACAGAGCCAAAATGCCCCATTTATTATTATTTTCTTTTTTTAACTAGCGACTTCTTCCGCATGGACCATGATGTCGTCCTTGTAATATGAGATTTTTACAGATTGATAAAATACTGTTTGAAATACGACTGCTGTGTGTTTTTTAGTTCGACTAGACGCTCATTCATTAATATATTTTGCATTATACTTTTATAAAATTATGAATGACATCTCCCGTAACAAGGGCCTTAAGAAAAACCATGAAATAAAAAAGCATCGCATGTAGATAAAAATGAAAAACCGATTTTTTTTATTCACGATGATTCATTAATAAAATTAGTCATTCATTCACATATAATTCTGTATAATTTGTTTAAAAAATAATGAATATCAAGTTTTTTTTACAAGGGCCTCAAAAAAGAGCGTTGGAATAATCAAGTGACGATTCCTTCATTAATATGATAGTTATTCATTGATATAATCTAGTTATTCGTTCAGAAAATTATGAATAACATGCCTAGAGATGTGATGGCTCAGGGGATAGAGCGTTCGCCTTCCAATGAGGTGAACCGGGTTCGAATCCCAGCAGTGGCTGGTCGATACGAATTCCGCATCCGGCTTGCACCAACCACAGTGCTGACGTAAAATACCCTCAGTGTTAGGCTGATCTTGGGTTAGAGTCCCCTTTCCGTCAGGCTATCCGTGTGAGGTTTTCGTGGTTTTTTTCTCCATCTGACGTAAATGAGGGTTAGTTCCATCAAATTAGTATTGGGAGAAATTTACCTTCGTAGGGGACCTACGAAGGTAAATTTCTCCCAATACTTGATCCAGGAGTTTCCTTGTCTTCTGGATTGGGTTCGAAATTACAAGGCTACGGAGTTGAACATTAGTAGTCGTAAATCCAAAAACCTTAGTCAGCTGTTCAACGACGGTTATAAAATAAAATAGCATAACATGTCTCGTTGTAAGGGTCATAAGAAGAAATATAAAGTAAAGTATTACATATAAATGCAAATATAGTGTTGATTATTTCATTCATTATTCTTTAATAAAATTAGTCATTAAAAAGTGAGAATGAAATATCTCGTAACAAGGGCCATAAGAAGTGCGTTGAAATATTGAATGTTAACATACATGCGGATACAAATAAAACGTCGATTATATCACTAACGTCAGACTGATGTTTTTTTCTTGTTTTCAACACGTTTTTTATTAAATATAACAAAGAATTGTTTAGAGCAGTGCTTTTGGCTGAGAACACCACGATTTTCATTAATGCAATATAATGTTTCTGCGCATTTTGCTGTTATGTAGGAGGAATTGTAGACACCTGTAATATATATATATATATATTATTTACTTTGATCACTTCCCATTTTAAATTGGGTACACATATTTCAAAAGCTATAAAAGATATTCGAATAATATGTATATATATAAACTCCCAGGTACCGTACGCGTTAGCTACAGCATTAGCATTTGTTATACAAATTACTGATACTAAGAAATGAGGATTATTATTTAAAAAATTATCTATCAAATAAAACAGCATATATATATTTTTTTCCACCAAGTAATTCTTGTTTGTTTTGTTATAAATTCTCAGTTTTTCAGTATGCGTGTCAGTGAAAAAAAGCCTCTTAGCTTTCCAAATCTCCCCCTCTGCTTATCATATTCCCTAGAAGATAAGTTATACCCCTCACTCTTAAGCACCCTACCCAGTTCTGAATGTTTATAAATATAGAGAATCATACGAAAGAATTGCCTGAAGAAATAGGAAACTAGTTGCTGAAATATTATAATTTCAAAAGGGAAAATATCAGCTTGTTCAACTACATAGAAAGGTTGCTGAAATTGGACAAATAGTAAAAGACTTCCATATCACTTACAAAAATTCCAGATTTATTAATACAGTGTATCTAAACTATCATTACTAAAAATCCCTGGAAAAAAAGAATCTGACGAAAACTGACGAAGTGGTGATAATAATTGGAAAAATTTAACATCAGATTCGATTTACCCAGCTCCTCGAATTCACTGTAACTAAATATTCGAAAGTAACCCGATGACCTGATTTAAAAAAATTAATTAATATTCATGGATTCAGTTGAAAGAGCTTATAATATGTAATACTTTTTAAGTATATATCTCCTAAAATAATATTATAATTTTTAATGTATCAATGAACAATCAGCAAAATTGATGAAGCGTTTCATTTTTATGCATTTTCTTAAAAAAAAANAAAAAAAAAAAAAAAAAAAAAAAAAAAAAAAATGAATAAATAAATAAATAACTCTAGTTGGAATAGTATTGACAACTATAATTATGTATCACATGCGCTACGCATTATTACTATATGAAATGGGAAAAGTTTCTTTCTTTCAATTTCAAGTTAATACTTGTATAAAAATTGTAGTTTTTAAATTAACATTACTTTAAAATCGGGTTCTATTTTGGTTTGCGATCTTAAAAAAACTCTTTAATTATTTATTTATTTTTTGCACTTATTCCGATGTTTTTTAATCCTGGTATTTTTTTGTTCGTTTTCTTTTTAATATGAGTAAAAATAATATAATTTTACACTAATATGCAAGTTATTTTTACTAAATATATGAAAAAAATCTAGAAAACTATAGAAATCTTGTGAATTATACAAAATAAATATGGCCTGTGCACAATTATGACGACATTGCTTCTATCGTGTCGTCAAGTACGAAATTGTGGAGCTTAAACTTTATGATCCACTGGCCCCTAACGGGCTGTTGCGGCAATGCTTTACTTTTTTACTTCTATTTGCTTCTATACTTATTTATTCATTTTTTCACTTTCATTTAACTAATTGTCTTTGTTTTTATTTCTCTTTTGTTTATTTACCCCTTCTTTCATTCTTTTTCTTTTAAACTTTTTCATTTATATTACTTTTATTCGTTTAAGTTCATGTTCAATTATCCATTTACTTAAAAAATATTTCATTTTTTATTATTACATTTGATTGTATTCGTATTGAGAAGTAAGATGAAGTAACTCTACAGAAAAAGGAAGCTGAAAAAAAAAATAGTTGATCGAAATGTAAGGGGAAGGAGGTATACAAAGAAGAAGATGCGAAGTTCTTAACAAGCAACAGCTGCTTGTATCTCTTCTCTATCCACCTTCACAAATGTGTGTGGGGTCAAAAATTCCATATGGCAAGAAAACAGATGCATAAAGAAACACCTAGACAGATGTCTTAAGGTGAATAAAACTTTTTATGATAATTTTATATTACATATTTCTTATCGTGTCATTCAAGATTGTAACCTGTGTTACGAAGCTAGGTCTTAACCCAAAAAATAGGGATCTTAATTCTAACATGACCTTCATATCTTTTTTCTATGTTTTTAGCTTTTCTCATATTTTTTTACTCTTTTGATATGTTGAACAAAAGTTAATATAATTCGATAGAAATGTATAATAATTAATTATAGTCGATTCATTTAAACATATTATCGATTAATCAAAATGTATTATTCGATACAGTTCGAGTACTGAATATGAATTCTTAATGATTTTTAAAATACTTTATAACATTTTGTACACCCCAGCAATAGATTAATAAAAAAAAATCTGTAAAAAATTATTTTTACACAATGCTTTATTCTGAGTCGATCCTATAGGAGCATTTGAAAAACGTCATAAATACATAAATTGCGAAATGCAATGAAAATATATAAAACATCGCATAATACAAGAGGAATACATAGTATTTCTCAAAGATCGTACATAGTATCTTAATATATATTTTCAATATCCTTCAACTGTATGATGCAACAAAAACTATGAACATTTGAATTCGCAAATTAATGTTAAACTTAGCTAAAACACTTCCAAATTTTGAGCAATCATCTTTTTGGTCGAAAAAAAAAAACATAAAAGGAATGGAAATAATCATCAAAACTAATAAATAAGTCAAAAACTACCAAATTTCAAATGTCGTGGAACTGGGATGCATTCGCCTTTAACCGTTTTAAAGCTTTATTTTCTAATAAATTGGTATAAGATGATTTTAATCCCTCCCTTGCATTCAGAAATTCCTTTATCAAAGCAAGTTGCAATATTTTACCTAAGAAAAGAACTCCTTAATAGCTGGGTACGAAATCATAACACTATACAAATAAATGTAAATACTGTAAATCCATTACGTTTATCAATTATTATCTTTAAGATTGAGAAGATTTCCATTAATAAAAAAGTACCATTTTGCACGATATGTTCATTGCACAAAACGAAATATATTATTATTATTTCACATGATTTCCTAAAGAAATTTTATTTAAATTTAAAAAAAAAATATTGGAGTAAGAGGGTCTAATCAACGTAACTTAGTGATTTAGAGAGTTTTGTTAAACTAAACTCCTTAGGAAATATATTTTTTGAATTTGATTAGGTAATATCGATTATTAGGGAGTTTGGTTTCCTTTGAAAAAATTAAGAATAAGCACCCAAATTAAACTGATATTTAAGGCCTTGTACACATGAGGGCGTTAGACGCCGCGTTGAGCGCTCGTTTGTCAAACGCGCGTTAGCCAAATACATAGAAACAATAAGAGGTGAAGCTTCTTAAAATTTTCACTGAAAGAGCATGAAGAAAATGAAAGCAATCACAAATTCGAATTTTTTCTTTAAATTGCATACATTCTTGACAAATAAAAAGAGTGAAATTTTTATTATTAATCTCAAATAATGAATTAAAGATTACTGAATATTGAGATTGCGCCATTGAATAAATATATTTAAGAGAATACACTTTTTAAAATTTTCATCAAAAGAGTACTTGCAATAAAAATAATAACGAATAAAGGCTCATTTTTTCAAAATGACAAGCAATGACATTTCTGTTATTGCTCTTAAATTATGATGGAAATTTAGTTTCTTCACTAAAAGGGAAAACCATTTATCACTTACGACAAAGTAATAAATTGTTAATGCCTCCGTTGAAATAAGAATTCTACAGAAGATAAAATAAACTTTCAGTAGACTCCGAGCAAAGTAAACAAATTGTAGCATTTCTTCCAGTGAGTGACTGCTTGTAGTTTGTCAGTAGAATCATCGGAAGTGCTTGATGAAATGTTTGAAACAGGCTTTAAGATACTTCAACCAAGAAATGAATCCATCCAGCATTGGTAGCTGCTTTCAGTCAACCCTGAGGAAATCTGTAATTCTATAGTTGCCCAAGACACAAAAACTAGATAGAAATTGATAAGATAGTCAGGGCAGAGACATAAAAGTTTGCAACATTTGCAGGGAAAACAGGATTTATGTTTCCTCGGATTTCTTAGGGGAAAGTTGTTTTCAAATAAATGTTTGGCTCTATATGATCTTTAAAATTGTGTTTTGGACACTGGTATGTAGAGAAGAGAGTGAAAGGGCCACGCATTCATTTAAAAAAAAGCATCCACACTGTCTAACGACATTAGTACTACGAATGTTTTACTACTATTTTCATTATTTATGTTTTATTTCTTAAGCAGATAAATATTTGACGCAAGCAAAATATATCACGAAAAATAAAATATAATTTTTCAAATAAATTTGAAAATGAAGTTTTAGATCACTAAAATTTAAATGTTCTTTGCATATAAGAGGAAAAAAAGAAAGAATATTCTGCTTTAGATAATAAATTTTTGCCTCAGAATATTTCTTTATATTACATGAAAAGGAATTTAAAGCATGGAATTGATTATTTTTCGTTAATTAAATTGACTTTCATTTCCCAACTGTGATTACATTGCTGTTTTCGAGGGTATTTTATAAACGTCGTTGAGCAGCCGACCTAATTATTTAGCTTTATGATTACTAATTTTCAACTGCGTAGCCTTTTAATTTTTACCTCAGAATATTTTTTTATATTACATAAAAAGGAATTTAAAGCATGGAACTGATTATTTTTCAGTAATTAAATTGGCTTTTATTCCCCAACTGTGATTATATTCCTCTTTTCGGGGGTATTTTATTTTATTTTATATCCGTCGCTGAACAGCCGACCTAATTATTTATGTTTATGACTACTGATGTTCAACTGCGTAGCCTTTTACTTTCGAACCCAATTCAGAAGACAATGGAACACCAGAAGAAATGTTTCTTGGTGGAGGACTTTTTGATGGAACTAACCCGCCTTTGCGTTACATAGAGAAGAAAACCATGTAAATCTCCCTCAGTTAGCCCGTTGGCAGGGGGACTCTAACCCATGGTCCGTTTACCACTGAGGATATTTTACGTCAGCACTGTGGTCAGTGCAAGCCGGATGCAGAATTCGTATAGACCAGCCATCGCTAGGATTCGAACCCGGTCGCGACTTTACACATTGTCGACTCCCGGGCACCTCCACTCGCCGCGGTTTTATTTGTCAACTGTTTCACCGCCTTATCTAGTAACCCTCACTCAGAGGCAACCCTAAGCTCGCCTCAATATAGCACTCGCAAAAGTCATAAATGAATCTTCGCGCTCATGGATATTTTTAAAAGTTGCTTGTTGAATTAAGTTAAAATTTTATCCTCGTTTAAAGAAAAATTCAAATAACGAGAACAAAATACTTCGTTCTTCTTTAAAGAAAGAGGAAGAAAAATTTACATACACACAATTATTTCAGTTAATTACATACATATTTCGATTAAAAAAATTTTCAAATAGAAACTATTCTTGTAAATTAAATAAAAATCTGGANATCCATTTAAAAAAAGCATCCACACTGTTTAACGACATTAATACTATAAATGTATTACTACTATTTTCATTATTTATGTTTTATTTCTTAAACAGATAAATATTTGACGGAAGCAAAGTATATCGTGAAAAATAAAATATAATTTTTCAAATAAATTTGAAAATGAAATTTTAGATCACTAAAACTTTGTTCTTTGCGTATAAAAAGAAAAAAAATATTCCGCTTTAGATAATAAATTTTTACCTCAGAATATTTTTTTATATTACATAAAAAGGAATTTAAAGCACGGAATTGATTATTTTTCATTAATTGAATTGGCTTTCAATTCCCAACTTTGATAGCATTCCTCTTTTCGGTGGTATTTTATTTTATTTTGTAACCGTCGTTGAGCAGCCGACCTAAATACTTGGGTTTATGACTACTAATGTTCAACTACGTAGCCTTTTAATTTTGAACCCAATTAAGAAGACAATGAAACTTCAGGATCAAGTATTGGGAGAAATTTGCCTTGGTGTAGGACTTTTTGATGGAACTAATCCACCTTTGCTTTACATAGAGAGGAAAACCACGAAAATCTCCCTAGGTTAGCTCGATGGCAAGACTCTAACCCATGATCCGTCTACCACTGAGGATATTTTACGTCGGCACTGTGGTCAATGCAAGCAGGATGCGGAATTCGTATCGATCAGCCATCACTGGGATTCAAACCCGGTTCACCTCATTGGAAAGCGAAGGCTCTAACCCCTGAGCCATCTCGGCTTTCAAGAGTATTTAATCGAGGAGTTTGCCCCAAGCATCCTTGTTCTTTGGATATCGAAGGCAAACTCATATACCTCTTGTCTCGGACCGCATTGTGCACCACTGGTCTCTGACCACCTTGGTACGCTATAATCTAGGCGAATTATTTATCTTTGTGGTGGCTAAACATGTCAAAAGACACTATGCAGATGCCTTTCCAATTGTGAAATCAATATCAAGACAAGAAAGCAAAATTTAAGGTGTTGGACAGACATTGTTTACATGTCAAAAATCTTTGCATATTAGTTCTAAAATGAAAAAAAAAAATTTCTATGTTACAAAACTATTTTTTATATTTTGTCCTATATCTCGTCGCACAAGTCACTTGCATAATTGGAACGTGTTTCTTTGATTGAATAATAGAAGCAGATTGTAAAACTATTTAGTTTTTAAAAATTTTGCAATATGTTTTCAATGAGTAGGAGAGAGTTTGACAAAGCCGGGTGCTATTGTGTAGATAGGTGCCTTAGTCATCTATCCATAACCAATCAATGACCTAACCTGATATCTAAAAGATTGCTCCTTCGAATACGATGCCAAAATTGTTTTCAGCTGCAATTTATTAAAAAAAAATTTTAACAAATAAGGATATTAACGAAGGGAAATGAATGGTGTTAACTCAGACAAAAAAAGAAATTCTTTTTAGTTGTTGCGTTATGCTCCAAAAACTTAATTCTTCCCTAGAGATTAGCCCCTGTTGTTTGTCCGTGAACTGATAGCTGTAATGAAACACGTTACCCTTCTGAAATCCAGGTTTACTGTTATATAAACAATTGTAAACATTGCCACAGTCATACCATTGCTCAAAAAAATAAGAATAAATAAAATATATAATCTGAAATTACTCTTAATTTTTTTAAAGTTAAATTCGCTTAATTTGAATTAGTTTTAAAATATCTCAATTAATAATGTTCATCAGTTTCATTACTAGTAATGTAAATTCGATAATTTCTTGCAATGTCTATGGCATGCATAATGTGATGAATACTATTAAATATTCATAGATACCCAAGAAAGAAAAAAGATTTTGCCAAAATGTTTAAATTTCAATCTGTTTGAAACATTGGACTATTTAAAATCAAACCAACTTTTAAATAATAATTATTCTCCGTGTATCCATTTTCAAATCAATCTAAAAACAGAAAAAAATCGGTGAACTGTAAAGAAATGTGAAAATGAATGCTCTTTGGATATCTTCTTATATTAAACTTAAAAACAATTTTTTTTTATTGAGTTATGCAATAAATAATTTTTTAGAGTGATTAGGGGGTGTGCTCATTTTTAACAACACCGAAGTTTACTTGAGCCATATTCTATTTTAAATAAGAAGTTTTACTTTTGTTTCGTGCTTCATGTTTTTTTTTTTTTTCAAATTAATTTTGAATGCCTGAAAATTCTAATAGAATTAAATCTATTACATCCTAAAAATTTCAGAAAAAGAAAAAGTACTGAGCTGAAAGAAAATGAATAATAGCAAACCATGCCAATAGCCATGCAACACCAAGTTTGCATAGATTAAAAAAATTAACAGATATATTTTAAACTTTTTATAGGTTACTATTAGCATTGAACCAAGAAATATATAGATTTAAAGGTTCTTCATTAATATTTTCAAACTAATTTAAATATTTCATCATATTATTCAGAAATTTCTATATTCTTATTTCATCTTTCCCTGTATATTTTACCTAAAATTAATGTTATATTGAAATACTGTTAAGTTTGTCAAGGAAAATGTTTTTAATACTTAATATGATTCATTGAATTGGTCTCTAAACTCTCTCATTTATTCTTAAAAAGAATTTGAAAGCTGGTCTGAAAAAATGGAACATTATTTGAGAACTTACTTATTAGAAAACTCTCAAGTAAGAAAATGTGCTTAAGTTCTGATTTAAGTATCGAAGAAGAAAACTATTTTCCTTTCGTATAAATTTAACCAATTTACACAACCGTAAAAAATTCTGGGGGAATGAGACTAAAATAAACACAATGCAATTTGCTTAATTTAATAAATTATTCTAATTGTTTTCGAAGTGTGATTTTTTGAAACAAACTTAAACTACACAATATTGTTTTCAACTTTTAGTTTTTTATTTATTTATTACGAGTTATTATTATTTTTTTTAAAAAAAACTTGAATGAAATTGCTCTAATAAGGGAGAAAGGTGAAAACCATACACAGTCATGTCATTTAAATGCAAATTGCAAAAAGGTAAAAACATTCTGGAAACAAGCATTGCTTTGCACAAGGATTCAAAAAAGATAGTTGAAAAGTGAATTACAAAACGGGTTTCCTCAATCAAACTGAATCAATCATCAATCAATCTCATTCCCTTGGCTGACAACATAGACCGTGAATAATTCTTCTAACAACAAACGGCAAAAGAGGGGGATATTCCTTTTGTTTGACCCTTGCGGTTTGAGGTAGATCTCTGGTAAATACGCCTACCCTATTAAGAGTAAAACTGGTAAAACTATTTCAAGTTAGCACCACCAGAAGGGTTTTAACATAAAAAAGCTATTAAAATTCAAATTTAGCATTGTATATTTTGTTTTACTGTTTGATCAAAATTTACTCAAGAACTTTAAATTTTCTTAAAAATAAATAAATAAAATTAAGGAGAAATTAATTTCGATTCATTTTTACATTCCAATAATATTAGCTGATATAATTTTCCATTATCTTATATGTTCATATACACATTTGTATTCAAATTGCATTTAAATCATTCATCGTATTTCGTTTAATTATCACGTATTATTTAAGTATCGTTATTTAAAAATAAAAACATTCTTGATTTAATTGAAATGCACCGAATAGGTAACTAAAAACAAGGCTATTTAAGATAATTAAACAAAATTAATTATTTCTTTAAAAACTTATGTATCCAACTTTTACTAAATCATACAACTGGCAAGACACGAAATTTAAGCCTTAAATCGAAATTATATTTTCAATTTATTTGAAGCAGATACGTATTAATTAGATTTAACCTAATGGTTTAAAACTTGAAATTTTATTCGATTTGATTAGTTAAAACACAAATTTAATCAAATTTGACAAATGATGAGAGGCAAAATGTATTACAGTCACCCATCAAACTCTATTTGAATGGTTGTGTAGTTTCAAAAGTTTTAAAATGCTTTGAGTCAACTATTGTTCCGGGAAGACATTAATTATAAAACAACTTTGTCTGGGGTACTAAGGTATATCTATTGGTACCAATCACTATATCTATTTTAGGAAGCGGGGCCCCTTTTTTTTCAAGTTTTAAAAACCAAAAATAGTTTTGATGATTTTTTTTTAATATTTAGAGGGGACAATTTTCGCTATTCGGGTATGGTTGTATCTTTCTTTTATTTATTTATTTTTTGCACGGGACATTTTTTAGCTTAACATATTTTACATCAAATTAAATCCTCGGAAGCACAAAATATCAAATAAGAAAAGCACATTTATCACCAAAAAATGAGGAAAAAACGCTTTTTTTTTTATTTATTTATTTTTTTAACTATATGAAGGAGGTATTTTTCCAGTCTATTTATTTTATTTTTATTTACCTACAGCCTTGAAATATCAGGGAAAAAATTATCTTTAAATTTAATTTTAATATTTTCGGGACTACAAATCGCGATCTGACCAAATCTGCCTTTTTTACACTGTAAGTTTCAGAATTTAATGACATACCATAAAAAATGTCTTACGTATCCATATATATGCACCGAAGAGACATTACATTATGACCACCCTGCTAATAACCTGTAGGACCACCTTTAGCCCTCAAAACTGCTAGCACCCGCCGTGGCATTGATTCCACAAGGTGCTGATAGGTAGTCTAAGGTATCTGGTACCAAGAGCTCACCAACTGGTCCTGTAATTCCCTCACATTGCGAGGGGGTACGTGGCAGCACGAATTTGGTTTTCCAAGTAGGACCACAAATGCTCCATTGGATTAAGGTCAGGTGAATTTGGGGGCCAAGACATGACTTGAAAGTCACTGGAATGTTCCTCGAACCAATCCATGACGATTCGACCCTTATGACATGGTGCATTATCCTGTTGGTAAACACCATCCCCCGCAGGAAAAACTGTTGCCATGAATGGGTGAACTATGTTCAAGTATCTTACAGACGTCAGAGAATGTTCAACGAGAATTATGGATCCCAATGTGCTCCATGAAAACATTGTTTCTGGGCGAGAAACCATGAAAACCTNATCTGGTACCAAGCGCTCACCAACTGGTCCTGCGATTCCCTCACATTGCGAGGGGGTAGCGTGGCAGCACGAATTTGGTTTCTTCAAGTAGGACCACAAATGCTCTATTGGATTAAGGTCAGGTGAATTTGGGGGCCAAGACATGACTTGAAAGTCACTGGAATGTTCCTCGAACCAATCCATGACGATTCGACCCTTATGACATGGTGCATTATCCTGTTAGCAAACACCATCCCCCGCAAGAAAAACTGTTGCCATGAATGGGTGAACTATGTTCAAGTATCTTACAGACGTCAGGGATTGTTCAATGAGAATTATGGGTCCTAATGTGCCCCATGAAAACATTGTTCCTGGGCGAGAAACCATGAAAACCTGAGCGAGCCCATTGTTATAGATGGAGGGCGGTCATAATGTAATGGTTCTTCGTTGTATATATATTTAGCGTGTTGTTAACCACTAGATCTTTGTAACTGTATTGTTTACACATGCCCGATTCTACTAAAATGACATGGAACTTAAATAAATTAAGGCTCCACAGTTATAACTAACTTAGAGTTAGAGCTCCCTTTCTTTAAGATATATTTAACAATTTTCCTTTGTCTTAATTAGGCAATGTAAACTTTAATAAGCGATTATTAAAATATCCTTAACCATTCAGAATTTCTAACGAATTAAGTTTATTTTAAAATTTCCTTAATTCATAAATTCCTTAAAATTATGAACTTTAACTTCTATTTAAACTAATTATTTATAAATCTTAATTTCCATTAAAATTTTCTTAATAACCTATAGAATAAACAAGGGACAACAGGCATAGAAGAAAACTCAAACCATACCCGTGTCTCCCTTGAAGAAAGTGGTGACGGCTTTTTCAATAATAAATCACACTTGTCACGCCCTGGTGCAGAGAAAAAGGGGAAAATAAATCTATTTTTCCCCATACTGTGACGGTTGTTTTCTTACGAAAAAGGCTTTTTTTGGGAAAGGACCATCATACCGGAAGAAACCGAAGATTACTAAAAATTATAATGCATAAAAGTAGGTTAAATTAGGTAACGAATTTTAAGAATTTGTGAAAGGAGTGGGGAGCTATACATCTTTATTTTTCTAATTACTTAAAATTTTAGTTCTACAAATTATCTTTCTTCATACCTCACAGCATATAAGAATGCGCCTTTCTAATACCTCAGTGTTCCCAAGATATAAGGGGTAGTTTGTGTTTAGGGGTGCAAAAGAGAGGACCTATTTCTTGACCCTTCGAGATTTGTAATTAAACTTGTTTTTATTTTTAACAAACCAGTTTTACTGGTTAACAACGATTAGAAGTTACCAAAGTCAATCGCATGATGCACGCAAAAAAAGTTCAAGTATTATAATTTAATTGCTTTCAATCCAAACATTTATTCGCTTATTTATTTATTTATTATTATTTTTTGTTGTATCTTCTAATTAGCAAAAAATCTTTGTTAATTATTGAATAAAATTTAAAAATACAACTATTGCTCTCAGTTTTTGAACGAAGTAAAACTTAATATGACACAAAGTAATACTTAATGTGACTGATTTGTAATTATTTAAAATAAAAAAAGTTATAAGATTTAGAAGCAAAATAAAAGATTTTCTAAGAGGTACAAATGCAGCCTTTTGTCCCCTTTCAGGCACCTATAGTTCTTTTATCATTGACCCCGTCTTTTTTCATTGTCACTAAGTGTCACAAATTATATTGCGTAAACATGTACATACAGTTAGGAAACAAAAAATTACATAATAGATCATGTTTAAAAAAAATTTTTTAACTATGTGTTTCAATGGCATTTTTGAGCGTAGCAATAATAAAGACAATTTGTGCATTTAAAAAAAAAAAGATGAAACAATTATGAAAATGTGGTATATAATATAAAAATACATAATCTACTGATTTTGAATGTTTTTAATCGTATCAAAATGTGTGTTGTCATTCTTCTGGCTACCCCCTCCCCCTTGTCACTAACTATCACACGTTCAGGGACCTCTTCCTTCTCCTTCGAGTGTGACGTCATTTGTGGACGGCCCCTAAGACCTAAAAAAAGAAATCGCTTTTCTCCCTGTGTGGTCAGTTTCTGCATTCTATGCTAGTAGCAAGTGCTTCATTCATTGGTTAGCTTAGAGGGGTTCTAATTGGTCAGTAGAACCCCTAAAAGTCATGTGGGGGTCGAAACCAATGGTCAAGACACAAAAAAGTTAAATTATTATACAGATTCTTATCTATAATAGATACGTAAATGAAATAAATTTTAGATCTTTTCTATTTATCTAAAATTTCGGGGAAGTCGAAAGCAGCAGGGGGACAAAGAAGACTCAGAATAGTACACCTGATTATGATGGTCAAACTGGAGGGGTGTTCTCTGGGTTACCTTGAAATTATGTTTGGCACCTTTGCATCCTAGAAGTTTTTGCAAGAAAAAAGATTAACAAAATATTCGCTTTTATTTATTTTGCTCGTCTCAATTACTTTTTTAATTTATTAATCTTCACCCATTATCGCTAATTAATTATTAATCTTCACCCAAAATTGCCAAATGTTTTCAATAATGTTTTGTTTGTTAATTTTAAATATCTAAAAATGATCTAGAATATTACGAAAATAAATTTTGCTTGAAAGCCTCTTTTTTTTCTGTAGAAGATGGCAAAAACTACAAAATCTCTCTTTATGTATGAGGTTTCTAGGAAATATATTTGATTATGTTTGCCGTGTTACGAAAATAAAAATATTTTACAAGGCTATGTCTACTAGATAATTTACTGAATGTAATATAAAACGAGAAGTGTTATAGCACTTTTTTTACTAGGAATTGTGAGAATGCAACTACTTTCTTGTCAGAATTAGAACTGAACTTTGTAAAAATTAAAATAAATGGACACTGAAAAAAAAAATGAAATTTATATTTAACGCTATTTTTGCGAGTACCATAAATAAAATAAAGATCCGCGTAGAACTAAAAGATACTTTTGCTAAGCATTAAATTAGAGATGAAAATATATTCTTATGAAAGAATTACAAAATTTCTTTATTAATTTACTCCTCTTTAGGATTATTTTATGCGTAAGTAAGTGTATTTTTTTCTTCTTTAAAAAAAGAAAAAAAAAAAAAACAGGAGAAAACGAACATNCTTTAAAAAAAAAAAAAAAAAAAAAAACAGGAGAAAACGAACATTTTACTCATCAATATTCAACAGTGGAAAAAAAAATACATTGGAAAATTTTGCTTATAAAAAATATCTTAGTAGAAAAAACACACAGAAACTATATAATATATTTATGTACTAGATATTTTGAACAAGCAATCTGTTTTAATATTTTATTTTTTAATAAATACGTCACGCTCTCAGAGTCGGAATCAAAATTAACATTGATAAAATGTAAAAGAAATTATTACTGCAAAAAAATAATAAATAAATAAAAGAAAATAAATTAGTGTTTATCACTTTATTTCTGGGTTCATCGTAAAGAAAACTAAAAACATTAAAGATTAACAAGAAGCAGAAAGATATTTTTGCAGGAATTGGGGAAAGAATTTAAAACTTTCTTTTGAAGCATTTCAAATGAAATATTTATTTTATTATTTTTATGATTATTTTATGATTATTTAAAATGAAAAAGAGAAAATAATAATAAAACACCTTTTTCAATGATATTAAAGAAGTTGGAAAAACTTTATCTATGAAAAACATTTGCAAAAATAAATGGATTGAAAATATTTTAAAAGTAATCTGTACTTAGTATTTATTTTTTTTTTTTTTTTAGTAAATCTGTTGTGTTTATCTTTATATCGTTTCATAAAATAGACAAAAAACAGATGCATTTATGATTTGCTATTGAAACAATATCCCCATGATGGTTATGTTTGATGATAAATAATTATCACCAAGGCTATGATACTTCCCCTGATCCAGCTACTCCTAGCATCTTAGCTGTGGCAGGAATGATGGACTAAAGCTGTAATTAACCTCAGGAGGTAAAGTGGGGTGAGGTTTGGGCGCAAATTGCCAGGACAGCAAAATTTCAATTATAAACCAGATTTAACGTGAAATTGAATTTAAATATATTTCGCAATAGAAAAACTCAGTTTTGTTATAGATTATTTGCTAATTATTACCAGAAAAATTGCTAATTATAATCAGTCATCTATGCCGATTCTAAAAAGGACGCTAAATTTCAATACGCGAAAAAGCCACAGTTACCGAAGATTACAAAAANTTATGAATCGTATTTACAATCGTATCATGATGGAAAATTCTGGAACACGTTTAACAACAATATCGTGCATAATTGCTGCAACAATCTCAAATTGATTATCGTATAAATTAAACTTGATTCCTGTGAATCGGGTAATCAAGAGTTTTCCACAATTTACTTACGTAATCTGTGCATTAACACGGCTTCGTTCAAAAGTTTATTTTTCTGTTTTATCAACTAGTTAACTGATTGTTAGATGGTATTTATTGACTTTATTCTTTAGATATTAAAAAATAAATAAATGTTAATTTCTTTAATTGTAATAAGATTTTAAACTGCTTCTTCTTTTCTTTCTTTTTGTTTTGTATTAAAATTTTAAAGTGATTGATTAAATCAACTGATGTGTTACTTGTAGTAACTTTATTCTTAGCGAAAATAATAATAACATTGTGTTAATATAAGCGTACGGAAACGTTGCCGTTGTTTCAGCAAAGATCTTAGTTTCACTTTAACGAGCCCTAAATAGGTATTGGGAAGATTATCTAGGTATTTCCCAGATTACCTAGGTAGTTTGAGAAACGAAACAATTTTTTGACACTTTAACGGATTTACCTAGTTAATCTGCACATTAGCCAGATAATCTGTTTAATAACTAATTTCTACACTTTAACTGTAACAAACATGTCACAATTCTCAATGTTATAAATCATTCAAACAAAATGCATATTTCTTTCATGATTGCATACAATAGGGTTTCTGATAGCTCTGTATTTTTAAAGCTCCTGGATTTCTAAATCGGACAATGGTTTTTTGACCTGAAACTTAAAGGTTAAGCACATATTTTAATATAATCCCATTTATAGACATTCGCAATTTTTAAACGAAAACTACTTTATTTTACTTATTTATAAACATACCGCAATTATAAATTTTTTTTCCTTGAATCATTCATTTAATTGTCTAAAAAGTTCGCAGATTTACCTAGGTAATTTGAGAAATGAAACAATTTTTTGACACTTTAAAAGATTAACCTAGTTAATCTGCATATTAGCCAGATAATCTATATAATAACTGATTTTTATACTTTAACAGTAACAAACATATCGCAAATCTCTATATTATAAATCATTCAAACAAGAGGCATATTTCTTTCAAAATTGCATACAATAGGGCTTCTGATAGCTCTGTGCTTAAACAGCTGCTGGATTTCTAAATCGGACCATGGTTTATTGACCTGAAATTTAAAAGTTAAACACATATTTCAATATAATCTAATTTATAGACATTTGCAATTTTTAAACGAAAACTACTTTATTTTACTCATTTATAAACATACCGCAATTATAAAATTTTTTTCCTTGAATCATTCATTTAATTGTCTAAAAAGTTCGCAGATGTACCTAGGTAATTTGAGAAATGAAGCAATTTTTTGACACTTTAACGGATTAGCCTAGTTAATCTGCATATTAACCAGATAATCTATATAATAACTCATTTTTACACTTTAACGGTAACAAACATAACGCAATTCTCAAATCATTCAATAAAGATGCATATTTCTTTCAAGATTGCATACATTTGGGTTTCTGATAGCTCTGTGCTTATACAGCTCCTGGATATCGAAATCGTACCATGGTTTTTTTGACCTGAAATTTAAAAGCTGAACACATATTTCAATATAATCCAATTTATAGACATCTGCATTTTTTAAACGAAAACTACTTTATTTTAGTCATTTATAAACATACCGCAATTATAAAAACTTTTTCTTTGAATCATTCATTTAATTGTCTTGAGTGAAAAATGATACAAAAAAGAGAGAAGCGTTCTACAATGATGCGCGGTGTCCTTTACAACAGCAGTAAATCTTAGGACGAATGTGAAAACGTCCGACACCAACGTACATCATATGAATCTTCTCTGAATCTTGAAGGGGGTTTTAGTAAAAGAGTGATGCTGCATAAAAACCTCTTTATACGGACCAAAAGAATTAGTTGAGACAAAAGCTATACATTAAAACTCCCAATTTGACACTGTTTAATAGATAAATTTTTCCAAAAATTTAAAGTATGGTATAAAAAATTCTGTCATCGCATTCATTTTTATTTTATGGTATACAGAGGTAAAGGTTGTGTCTACTGGTCAATTTTTTAAATCATAACATAATAAGTTATATTTTTAGGTTGTTCCGTATATTTCAATGGTTCCCAAATGGTGTTCTATGGAATCCTAAGGAAGAGTAAAAGGGGTTCTGCGAATTAGTTATTCCTTATAGCAGGGATGAATTTTGAAACCGGTGATTATATTTAAATACAACATATAATTCATAATTTATTTAATCTTTCTGTTGTCCTTAAGAAATTATTTCACGTGAAATATTAATGAAATAGAGATGGCATTTTTTGAAGAAAAATATAATATTTCTAATAACAATATATTGAATAAATTATAAAAACAAATAAGCATTTATAAAATATTTCATTGGTATTTCCTATCGCACACTTCAAATAAAACTAAAATAATTAAATTCTTTAATGAAGAAATAAGTTTCCTTAATAACCATATTCAAAGTTTATAGCAGTTCTTTTAACTTTTCATCTCGAAGTACACCATAATTCGGCTCTTTTTTTTTAAAATAAAAAATTTCTACTTATTCATATACACCAAAAACAAAATCATAGCTATACTAAATATAACACAAGAACTGCAAATTTAAATGTCTGCCACAAATCCAAATTTCAGATTATTAATGATAGAAAGAGGAAAAACCTTCATTCCTCAAATTGAATATTTCAAAAATAGTTTTTTTATAGATTTTAACCCTAACAAACTTTATTAATAAAGGCCTCTGAAGGATGGTTAATTATTAAGGGTTCAGTAAACGAAACAAATTGGGAACCGCTGTTAATTAGATTTCGTTCAATACGGTTACAGAATAAAATCTATCATTTCAAAATGTTAGATTATTAAACAGAGGTGGCATGAACTGAACAAACAAATTTAAATATACGTAATATATTTTAGACCTACACTGCCGCTCTCCATTCACCAGGAGTGATGCTCCATTCATATTTTTCTAATTAAATGCACATACATCATAGATATGCGAGGTCTGATACAGCAATTATAATTGATAAAGTCATACAGCTTGTGACAATACATAAAAATAACATTCTACATTTAGTTAATAGTATACAGAGTGTCCACAGTAGTGACAAAAATGTGCATTTCTTAAATAGTAATGTAATGTAGCGAACATGTACCATTTGAAGGATCTGGATAACTACAGTTCAATAAATATGATATGCAAAATAAGAACTATCATTTTGAATTGTTAGTTTAATAGTTAAGGAAATGATGCATGAGCTGAACTAATTACAATAAAACTTAAATAATAAGTATTTTACATAAAGGATTTCAAAGCTTTTTCACTCAATACTAAGCATGCCTGTTTTCTTCTCAGCTACAAAGAAGAAAAAAAAAATCTTATGACATGTTGCATTAATAAATTTTTAAATGAAAATAAAATGACTTAATTCATGTGTGTGGTAGCAGCTACAACTATTCAGATCTTACATCATAACAATAAACTGAAAAAACATATTCCCTTTTATGGATACATTTTTAATTAAATATAATTTATTAATTTCGGAAAATTTTAAATAAAAAAGAAAAACAATTGTAATTTTTATATTTCGACTATGTCAGGGAATATTAGATATGAATTACCCTTTACTTTTCAATTCAAGCATTTAAAGTGGTAGC
The DNA here is from genome assembly GCF_043381705.1 of Parasteatoda tepidariorum. Taxonomy (NCBI): domain Eukaryota; kingdom Metazoa; phylum Arthropoda; class Arachnida; order Araneae; family Theridiidae; genus Parasteatoda; species Parasteatoda tepidariorum. The sequence goes on along the minus strand of NC_092214.1, from coordinate 22,845,656 downwards.
AAAATTTAAACTTTAATTAATTTAATTTTAACTTATATTTACTTAAAAGTTATACACCGATTATTTAATTATTGCATTACTGCCACTTAAAATATTGTAAAAAATGAGAATTTCCAGTTTGATAAGTATGTCATTCCAACAGAAATATTTTTGTAACACAGCATAATCATAAAATAATGTGAGGAGTTTCGATCCTTATTACTAAAAACCTAATGGAAACAAATGTATACATTTATTTAAAACTATGAAGACAAGACCTTGGAAATAATGAAAAATGAATTGCAAAATAATGCTAGCCACTTGAAAGAAATTTTATTTTTCATTTAAAAAAAATTTAGTTTATTTACACATTTTAATAAAGGAATTGTCATTGTGTGATCTTGTTTGGCTTTATGGTATACAGAGGTAAAGGTTGTGTCTACTGGTCAATTTTTTAAATCATAACATAATAAGTTATATTTTTAGGTTGTTCCGTATATTTCAATGGTTCCCAAATGGTGTTCTATGGAATCCTAAGGAAGAGTAAAAGGGGTTCTGCGAATTAGTTATTCCTTATAGCAGGGATGAATTTTGAAACCGGTGATTATATTTAAATACAACATATAATTCATAATTTATTTAATCTTTCTGTTGTCTTTAAGAAATTATTTCACGTGAAATACTAATGAAATAGAGATGGCATTTTTTGAAGAAAAATATAATATTTCTAATAACAATATATTGAATAAATTATAAAAACAAATAAGCATTTATAAAATATTTCATTGGTATTTCCTATCGCACACTTCAAATAAAACTAAAATAATTAAATTCTTTAATGAAGAAATAAGTTTCCTTAATAACCATATTCAAAGTTTACAGCAATTCTTTTAACTTTTCATCTCGAAGTACACCATAATTCGGCTTTTTGTTTTTTTTGTTTTTTAAATAAATAATTTCTTCTTATTCATATACACCAAGAACAAAATCATAGCTAGACTAAATATAACACAAGAACTGCAAATTTAAATGTCGGCCACAAATCCAAATTNTATATGCCTATAAGCCAGGAAAATGACAGCATAAAAACCTACTCACCTTGAAAAAATTTTTGAAATAGATTTTGAGCCAGAAAATTGGTTCTTTATTCATGCAACAAGACATGTTCAGATAGGACGGTACCTAATCAATCTATTAACATAAGATATTGATTCCTGGCGCTATCTATTTCGGTTATAAATCACTAAATAAAAGTAGCCAGGAAAATGACAGATTTTCATGGGACAAACAAATTACTGACAGAAAAAATTATTTTAAACGAAGTTTTAGTAAGCAATACCCTCTGCGTATATCCTAGAAATGCTTACATAGGATAAGATAAAAAAAATTAGATTTTGAGAAATGTATGGGAAGTTTTGAAGCTAGTTATTATTGGAAATATTGTTTGGGACATGCCAGGAAAATGACATTTTGATATTCAATTAATTTTTTTTAAGTATACAAAACAGTCAATGCTAGTGCAAAGTCATTTTAAAATGCTAACAACAATGCTATTTATTAATTTTTTTTTAAAAAAAGTTCTTTTAGTTTTATAGTATTAGATCTTGGAGCAAGGGACAGTGAATTGTCATGTTTCGTGAGAATCACCCATATATATATACGTATATATATTTATGTATATATATACTTATATATTAGAACTTTTACATGATGGGAATTTTTCTTATGAAATACTTTTAAACTAAATAATTAAATTTATAAATAATACTTTTCGAATAGGGATATTTTTTAATTGTATTGAAATGAAATATTTAATTGTTTTTTTCAATATCTTTAACCCATCATAAAATATTTCTTATGATGGACTATTCTTAATTTGCATATAAAGCGCGAAATAAATAGCGTATAAAGCTTGAAATATAAAGCGTGAAATTGGCATATAAAGCGTGAAATGATATAAAGCGGCTTAATTGGCATGTAAGTTACATAATGTGAAATAGGAAAATTTTCTTTCAATTTATTAATTCTTGTATAATAATTGATTTTTAAAAATGCATCCAAATACATTCAGAAAAATATTCACGGTCATGAGTAGAATTTTTTTCTGAGGGCTGTTGTGTGTTTTAATGTTCTTTTTTCCAGGAACCCTTTCCAGGAACCCTGTTTTGAGCCCTTTTTTTTCCCCTTAAACTTTTTGTTTAAGAGCCTAACAACTTATTGTTTAGAAGCCTTTTTTTTTCCATGAATTGTTTCTTGGTGTTTTCATTTTCATGATTCTATTCAGAAAACACTCCAGTAAATTTAAAGCAAGAACGAGACCAAACTAAGTTTACTTTCTTTCCTTGTAAGAAATACCTCATGACTAAAAACATTAGAAAAAGGGCGATAAAGCGCCAAGAGAAACCACTACGGTTTGTCATTGGCGGGATTATCGAAACTTGAAGGGCCTATCGAATCGCTGAAGTTTTGAAGTTTCTCTGCATCTTCTTCACTCATAGATGCTCATAGACGAATGCAGTTAGAGGAAGATGATAGTTTCCTGTACTTTCATTTGACGATATTCAGTGGTGCATCGGGTGTGCGCAGCAGTGACTTCGATTTTGTGCTTGGAATAAATTTAATCATTCTTTATCTAAATATCAGTGGAATTATTTTCAAGGAACTTAAGTTCTACCTGTCATTAAACAGGTAAGATATTTATTTTTATCTATTATGTTTGATTAACCAATGACAATATCTGTGTTAAACTATAACATCGTCTAATTTGAACCCTATTATCGTGCAAATTAATCCTTCTTAAAAAAAATTTTTTTGTTCATTTTGAACTGAAATACGAATAAGTGTAATACTTTTATAAAATTATAATAAATTTTCACGATATTATGGTTCAAGGTACCGATAATATGGTTCAGCATTGATCAAATTTTATTGTGAGTATAGGCACGGAAGATGTTACATTATTACAAAAAACAATGGAATATTTCTTAAAACAATGTATTATAAAAATTTTCTAAGTTAGTCAGCTGTTTATTTTTAAATCGATTGATTCGGTAAACATTACATGCTTCACTTCATTTTGCGCATTATCACCGATAAATTTTGTCTATAGTACCGAAACGGCTGTATGTTTTTAGTTATTATAATTAATGCTCGATGAGTAGTTTTCTGTATAAATATTTCAGTTCAAATTAAACCATGCTACTCGTTTTTTAAATATTATGCATTAATATATTGTAATGCATCGCGTTATGGGAGCCTTAATCTTTCTGTTTGAATTACTGTAAATTGACTATGTAGGTATCGAGAATGTTATATTATTAGTACCAAAAGCAATGTTCTGAGAATAATTCAAATTAGTTTAATTATTTTAATGCATCCATTGATACTGCACTCTCTTTATTTTGTACTTTGTTACGGATGATATTTGTTTATTGTACTGAAAAAGCTGGATATTTCCTATATTTTTAATTTTTACTCATTATGAAGTTATTTGGGTATATATTTCAATACAAGGTTAACCTGTCTTTTCATAATTATTTTACGTTAGTATATTGTTATAAATCGTGCTAAGTATATCTTTATTTTAGTACTTGAAGTATACTGTTAATTCTTTGTGAGAATTCTTGTAAATTCTATTCCTATGCGAATTTCGATTTTTTTTTTCTTTGTAAATTCAGGAATTAATAATTGCCTTCCTAGCATTTTAGTTAAATTATTGAACTTAGTGTTACTTATACTAAAATTATTTCTACGATTTTTTTTTTAAACTGTAATTATTGAGTTAATTATTACTATTATTATAAATGAATAGGTATGTAAAACGACTTATGTTAGAGAAAGGTTTGTGGTGATATTATATATTAAGCACAGATAATTAAAATATTCAGTTGGGATTCAATGACTTAAATATTTACTGCAACTTTTATTAAATATTTTGTTTTATTGTTCAATATTATTTTACCCCAGGTTGCTTACCACTCTCAAAAATAATAATAATAAAGATAAAGTAAACTTTTTTTTAAATCCCCTTAAACTGAATGTTTAAATCAACGAACTTTTGTTTATTGTATGAGGTATACTTAAACGTTTTAAACGTGATTACTTTGAACACTAGTGTATTGCTAGCGTACTTTTAAGGTAAAAAAATAGTATTAGGTAATAACTTTTAGGCAAATAATCATTTTCTTAAAAATAATGAATATTTTTCAAGAAGTAGTAATGTTTTCAAGCAACAAAAGTTACATTCTTAATTAACGCAGTGGTAATAATCAAGTGGAATAACAACATCATGGTGTTTATTTATTTTACTACTTTACTATTTTGTATTTTTTATTTCACATTTGTCGCAATTCCTGAATTATTTTTTTTTTAAATTGGCTTTTGCATTTATAATTATTTGCAATTTTTTTTAAAAATTATTTCAATTATTTATAATTTTTTTAAAATTGGCTTTTATATTTATAATTTTAATAAATTTCTGAAAAGAGCATTAGCTTTCATTTCCGCAGATTTTTTATTTAAAAAAAAATTATTTTTAATTTATTCATCCATTACTTGATGTTTAATGTAAATTTCTGTAAAATTAACTTTTGATGAAACATCAGAAATAAATCCATTATATTTAACTGCATTTCTTTTAGAGATATAGAAATCCAGCGAACTAAGAAAATGATTTACGATTTGACGTTCTTTTGTTGTAATTTGATTTACCGGATTCATAGATGAAGTTAACTCGCTTGTCTCCCATTATAAACCTCATTATGGGGTATGATTAATGCGAATTGAAATAAAGCGTACTACTTCCGTTGGTGCGTGTAAAGAACTGGCACATTATACGGTTTCTTTTTTATAAATATTCTTGATTTGTGCAACGCCATACGGATCTCATTTTATTTTATTTTTGACCCTGCAATATTATTCTTTGAAACTAGTTTCTTATAAACCTATTTTTAACATTTTAATATATAATATTAGTAAAATAGGCTTTCTTTCAAGAATGATTTAAACTATTTTTTTTTTCAAAACCTCATTAGAGGCTCTTCAGTTATTACATAACCATATTTTTCGCAATTTTGGGCTCCCCTTCACCTTGTCAGTAAAAATAAAATTTAAATGTCCCCCCCCCCTAGCAAGCAACCCCTCCCCCCCGTTAAGTGCGTTTTCATATTTGAACTGCCTCCTATTATGATTCAGCAAATAATATGCTTACTTTTTTCACTGAAAACATAACAATATTCAACACTTTAAAAAATTAATTTAGAGCATTTTTTTGAATGTTGCTATATTTTTTTCTCAGAAATATTGAAGGACATTTCATTTTTTTGTATGTTAAAAGTTTGCTATCTTACTTTTGATTAAAAAAAATTAATTAATAAAAAATGCTTTTGACACAACATGGTAAATTTTTGAATATCTGTATACATTAAATAAATAAGACTGAAAAGAAAACATTTTTTAATACCAGTTTATAAGTCTAAAAAAATCTTAAACCTTCTTCGAAAAGTACAAAAACTTTCTTGTAAAATTCACCTTTTCGTTTTTGTTAAAAAATTTTCTTTTCTGTCATAACCTTTACGTTTTTGGCTATATTTTTGCTTTCTTAATTTCCGAATGTCTATATTTATTAAATACATACGTGTAAAAAGAACAGATTGTTTTTCATAAATCAGTCTAAGTCAAAATAGCCTTTTACAAAAAGTAAAAAAAAACTTTCTTGAAAAGTTTGAAAAGTTAAAGAAGCTGATGACTCTAAAAGGACACTATACCACGTTAGAAACCCTTCTTGGCTAATTCACTTTCACTCACATAAATAATTTAAAATTTAAAGTATAGAAAAAGTGAGTCCGGATAAAAGATTGTGGTTTCAAATGCTGTGATAAAAAAAGTATCAAAATGCAAACCAATTATACCAGGATTACACTTTGAGGAAGTAATCCTGAAATAATATATGTGCATTTTGATATTTACGAATATAAGTTAAACAGAATTTGATCTTAAAGGTTTCCTCTGCGGTACAGCGTCATCTTAAAGAATTAATTGATTTTCTACTTGTTTACACATGAATTAATTTATTTTAAAATCAGGAGCGAGAAATTTCAGCAATAAAAAAAAATCGATCCAATTTTGTGATAGTGTACATAGTGATAAGTTTTGTGATAAGTGTTTTGTGTACAATATAAGTGAAACAGAATTTGGGATGAGAGGTCTCTCCTGCGGTACAGCGTCCTCTTAAAGAATTAATTGATTTTTTACCTTTTTATTCATGAATTAATTTATTCTAAAGTCAGGAGCGAGAAATTTTAGCAATAAAAAGAGTTGATCCAATTTTGTGATAGCGTACATAGTGATAGGTTTTGTGATAGGTGTTTTGTGTACAGCTTAAGTGAAACAGAATTTGGCATGAAAGGTTTCTCCTACGGTACAGCGTCCTCTTAAGGAATTAATTGATTTTCTACCTTTTTATACATAAATTAATTTATTCTAAAATCTTTTGTGATAGTGTACATAGTGATTGGTTTTGTGATAGGTGTTTTGTGTACAGCTTACGTGAAACAGAATTTGGCATGAAAGGGTTCTTCTGCGGTACAGCGTCCTCTTAAAGAATTAATTGATTTTCTACTTTTTTAAACATGAATTAATTTATTTTAAAATCAGGAGCGAAAACTTTTATCAATAAAAAAGTCGATCCAATTTTGTGATAGTGTACATAGTGATAGGTTTCGTGATAAGTGTTTTGTGTACAGTATAAGTGAAACAAAATTTGGTTTGAAAGGTTTATTCTGAGGTACAGCGTACTCTTAATCAGTTAATAGATTTTCTACCTTTTTATACATGAATTAATTTATTTTAAAATTGAGAAAGAGAAATTTAGCAATAAAAAAAAATTATCCAATTTTGTGATATGATAATTCAAAAAATACATAATCGTCGTTTTCTGTAAAATATCTTATTCTTTTTAAAAATTGTATGACGCTAAAATTTTAATACCAAACGAAAATTTTATCAACTGAAAATTAAATGAATGAATTTTAAGTAAAAATCTTTAATTAAATCGACTTTTCTTTGCTATCATGTTTTTATTTTCTTCAAGCCTATACCTATGGCCGTTAAATAAACATTTATCTCTAATTTTCTACTGACACTCACTCAAACAAACCCTGAAACGATCGGATTCCAAGAAGAACGAAATTTGTGCATGAAATGTGCTGGAGTTTCCCTAAAGATTGTTGTTAGACAATAAGAATAAAATAAACAGCCATCAATCTTTTACCTGTTAGCTTTACTGATTTCAACGGAAAAGGGAGGGGGACTTGTGAAAATTCAACCTGTTTACATCCTTGCTTTTCCCGCGAAATTACCAAAGAGGAAGTATTGGATTCCCCTAATAAGCAGAGTACACATGAAGAAGATGCATTTATCATTTGAACGAAGGAGTCTAGAACTAATTAGGGATTAATATTACACTTACACCAAACCCCAGGAGAAAACTATTTAACGCTTAATGAATGCCCAAACGCTGACTAAAGGTTTTTCTTCTTCGAGGAAACTCATAAAATAATTGGTATTTATTTATTTATTTATTTTTTATAATTTTTCAGTAAAATCCGAGCTTTTCGGAAAAACACCGGGAAAGAACTTGCCTTCATAGTTATGTGAACTTATCAATCTATTTAATTCGAACCATTGAGTCAAAATTCAATGAAATTAAATATTTTTTTGAATGAAATAAACAAATTTTAAAAGAATAATATTGATTGACGAAATTTTTGAATGAAATAAAAAATTTCAAAATAATAATATTATTTACGGATAGATTCAAAGTCTACAGAAAGGATTTTTCTTGCTTCATACTATTTAACAAAATGATTCCCAATTCTGAAATTATTCTGAATTTTAAAAATTATACTTATTATACTGTGTTATAATAATAATAATATACAAATAATAGTTTTTCAACTAGTTTTTTTTAATAATTGTATTAAATACTTTGTCATTTCAGATAGCATTTTTTAATTAATCACAAGATAAAAAGAGGATTATTGTTATTTGTTACATTAATTATAAAAATACTATCACACATTATATAATTTCATCAAATTACTTAATTAAAAAATTCCTTTCACTCAATTTCCAATTAAACTTTACATTATAATTAACTTCTGTAAAAATATTTAATTACGCTGTAATTTAATTAATTACGTTGTTATTAATTAAATAACGTTACACTCGGGTTCAGCGATCTGAATGGAATCATACATTACATTTAAATAATAGTTAATGAAGAGCTTTTTCCGGTGCTTTATTTCCCGGTTTTTTCTTCCCCTGCTTTTTTTCTGGTTTTCCTTCTTGTGCTTTTTTTCCGGTATTTTTTTTCTGTGTTTCGCGGAAGTGGACCCAAACTGTTTGCCCGAGTTTTTTCGGGTGAATCCACCTGAGAAAATTCCCTTTTCATCAAAGTGCGTACTACATTCATAATTTTTACTTTGAAAACTAAATAAGTGATATAATTTTTATTATTGTTATTATTTGAATTTAAAATTTTAAACACTTTAATGGAAAATTAGTTGGATCAATAAAACTTTTTATCAGTTCTAAAACCAACAATAACATATTAATGCCTTTAATTAGAATAGAAATGTGAGATCTTATGAGTTTTTGAAGAGTACATTAATGCTTTTTAAACAACTTGCGAAGTTTCTTGGTAGAAAAAATAGGTTCTATACAGCTTTGTTGATTAAACTGTTATTTTCTTTTATTTTGCTTGGAAAAGGATTTATATGACTCAAATAAGATAATTTCTATTAAAATCGTGATTTATTTTTATTTTAATACTACTTTTCTTTAAAAAAATATATGAAAATGCACTTTTAATACAATATACAAAAAGAAACTTATATTAACCAATTAAAAAGTACGAAGAAAATTTATTAACAACTGGTTTAGTTAATTTAGTTAACAGCAAATAGCAATTTTATATATTTGCTAAATATATCACAATTTTTTTTCTAGAAAGAGAGAAACGTTTAAACTTTTTAAATCTTATTACTACTTATTCATTTTTCTAATTGTGTAATTTCATTTCTTATAGCTCATGATTTTTTCAATAAAAATTTCAGTATTTATAATTTACCCACTCCTGGTCTGTTATTAAAATAATTATTCAATTTCTGATTCAAGTTTTTTATCTCTTACTTTAACAACTTTAATTTTTTTCTAAAATAAGTGAATCAGCATTTTTACTGCTTGAGCCTGCAATATATAAGTAGGAAATTTTTAACAACAAAACCAAATGTAATTCAAAGCAAGAATACTAGCACTACAAAATAAGTCAGAAATATGCTAAAATGTCAAAATATACTCTGAGAAAAAAAATATATGGTCAAAACTACAAAAAAAGAAGAAAAGAAAGAAAAAAGCTCTGTGAGAACACATTAAAAGCTTGGTAATTTTTTACCGAAGCGCTTTGGCAATAATTTGTTTGAATTTTATCATGATACTTTAGATCATGGCATAAAAAAAACTTAAGCAATCGGTGAAATTTACTTTTCAGTTTTAAATTTTTTACTAAATGTGTGGTAATAAGAGCTATAGTTTTGAAAACCAGAACTTCCGGTAAACAGTTACCATATGAACGGAAAAATTACCAAATCAATCTTTTAAATACCGTATGTTTTGGCTTTATTAACCAGAATTATGTTTTTTTTTTCTTTTTTTTTAACCAGAAATGTCATTACCATACAGTTCTGTAATTTTACGAAAACTCTTTTTTCCGTGTAATAATATGCACAATATATGTAACAATTTTTAAAAATGTACTAGTACGTCAAACTCTACTAATTTTACCCTCAGGACATTTATTTGTTAACGAGGAAAAAAAAACTTTTTGTGAATAGTAATTTTTCAATTTGTAAATGCAAAAATTATAAATTTCAGTTCAAATAACGTATTTTTAACTCGTTCCAAAATGTTGACAATGCTTATCTTTCTAAAAATTTGTGTTTAGCATATCACATGTCAATTCTACTCTCAAGGAGAAAAAAAATTATAATTCCTTCGAATTTAAACAAAAAGTGATAAACATAATCGAATCTTATCGTCAACTTTTTGAATTTAAATCTATAGAAATTTTTGAAATATCATAAATATATGCTTACATTCCAGAATTATCATTTGCTAAAGCAAAATTAAATGAACATTTTAAACCTTGTTATTCATCTATAAAAGGGTGTTTTTTATTTAACCTTGGTTTTTTGAAAAGATTTCGCATTTTGCAATTCAGAAAGAGCGAGCTTAAATTATTTTATTCGATGATTACAGAATTCCGAGTATGAAACCAAAATGCGCAGAATTCTTCTTTTTATCATTTCAATTAAAGAAATCTCTCATCTTTCTGATTCATACAACAAAAAGCATAGTAATAAATTCTATTCATAACCTTGAATTAAATTATTTTTCGTATTCTTTCAGTCGTTTATCACTATCTTTATTTATTTCCCTCATTGAAATATCCTTTTTAGATAAAATATTCTATTCTATTTCTGTGAATCATTATTTTAGATGAGTTTTTAAAGTTTGATATAGGTACTTTAATTTTATTTGAAGAGCTTTACTCTTCTAGAAAAGTTGTCTTTCAATTCACATGAGCAAAGAATTTTGTAAGTAATAAATTTTTTTCTCCTAAAATATCTAATTTTTTTAAAATTCTTTAAAAATTTTAAATGAACTACTTAATTGAAAAACTTAGATTAAACAAAATTATTTGAAAAACATAGCTAATTAGATAAATTGTTTTCCAACATAAAATTTATACGGAGTGTCTCAAAATTCAGTCAAGAAATAATTTTGAAAGAAAGCACAAGTACTTAGCTTGTTACGTAATTAAGAAAACTGAAATTGTACTCTATCATAAATTTTTTACTGTATAGGGGTCATGTAGGAAAAATAGCAAATCAAGTAAATGACCACCGGTTTAGCTAAACTCTTATATAAAATTTTTCACCTACAATAAATGTGGCTAAATTACATTGATCAGACAATTTATTACCCCCTTCAAGGTGTGATTAGTTATGTGCTTGTTAGCATAAATCTCTTTGGAAAAGGTCAAGTGAAGAGAATTCTGTAACTGTAACTTACGGCTCTCAATTGCATGACCTGGACACCCAATTTTGATCATCAAAACGAGAAGTTTCCAAACAGGGAATGTCTTAACAATTTTCAAAATATTCTTCCAGAGACGCGAATTTAAATCCTGCGTGAATTTTGAGGCACCAATTAAAATATTTAAAAGGCATTCAAAATCTACTATTTTGTCACTTTTCGAAATCTGTTGGAAATGATATCGTCGAAAAGTTACCAACCCCTGAGTTCGATAAGTTTTCTTCAGCACCTAAGGCCATGAAAATTGTTAAGTTCAGAGTAAAAAAGCAAAGCAAAGCAAAGCATAAAGGCGAAACTCTTTTTTTTTTAAATTCTCTTTTTAAAAAGAAATGAAAGCAAGTAAAAAAAATCGCTTTTATTTTCGTGTATATTTCTCAATTAAATTATAAAAATTCTAATTCGATTGCGTTTCCTACTAAATTGAGCATGTTTTTTTAAGCAAAATATAACTGAATCACGTGAAGTTATAGTTTGTCTCAAGTAAGAACTCCCCTTGCCATTCATCTGGACCTGTGGCGGTGACTATGGTAACGAGGTATAACTATTTCAAGTCGGTGTGTGGGGTCATTGTTTGGTGTCGTGTCGGTGAGAAAAAGGGAACATTTTTCTTCGGTCTATTCTGTTTGTCTAAGAGTGAAGAAAAGCTACCCTCTCTGAAATGAGGTATTCTTGCTTCCATAGCAGCAGAAGGCCTCAGACTTCATGGCGGGAGGAGTTCTTACCATAGACAAACTATACATACTCTCTTCGAAGCTTGCATTATCGTTCTTGTCAGTAAGCGATTATAAATTCAGAACCTATTGTCTTAAGAAAAAATAAAAGTCTAATATTCTAATTTAAAAGACCAGGGCGCATTTAATATTTTTGTAATTGAGTGTCTGAGCTGGAACATAATTTAGATTGTGAAAGATGACTCAATTCTTCTTATTTTTCATACATTAAATAAACAAAGCTTAAAACAAATTATAAAATTTTTAAATTTCAAATGCGTCGTTTGCTTTCTTAGAAAACTTAATTTATAATTAATTTTTTTTCGTTATATACTGTATTAATATAGCTAGCTCACTTGCTAACACAAAAAGTTTATTTATATAATCTGCTAAAATCAATACAAACCTATTAAGAAATAGTCGAACATGAAATAGTCGACATTGATCCACTCAAACGATGAGATTTAAAGATTTTAACATTTTACAGTACCATCTGGCGTTGAAATTTAGAATTGAAACCAGTATAAAATAAAATGTTTTTGTATATCAAGTAAAATATTTTTGATCGAAATTATAAATCAACAAAATTTTAATTTTATTCCATACTGTAGTTTTTCTGAAATTTTGCTCTAAAGCCTGGAAAATACAGTTTTGAGAAAAATCAATTAAATATAAATTTCAAAAAAAAGTTAGCCGCATATTTGGAATTTAAATTAAAATACAACTGTGTCTATTAATTTCGTGGAAAATTAAAAATGTAAATCATGCGCTATGTTTCGATGCGCTATGTGCATGTTTAAAATTACGCATCGAATGACGATTCAAAACTACGTTTTATTTAAACATTTTGTAAATTTGCCATAATCTTACATTTAAACTAATATTCATTTATTTTATAAGTGATTAAAAGATCAAAGTTAATTAAGCATTTAAAGATAAAAATGAAATGTTCTAAATTTAAAAGCTTGGCAATTTGATTGAGTGTTTTTTTTTTTTCCATGAGGAGCTTATGACAGTGTCTCTCAGATAAGTGATAAATTTAGAGTTCTTCTGGGACGAAATCCTTGAGTTTACTTATGACTTTGGTTGAAAGAAACGCTTAAAGAAAACAAACTTTTAACTTCAATTTGCTTGGGATCAAATTTTGTTTTCAAACTTGACGATAAATTAATGTATGCAAAATTAAGTGTTACATTATTATAGGATTTACTTAACATATATTATTTGCTATGCACTCGAGCAAAACAGTATAAATTTCATCATAATTGGCTCTATTCTCAAATAAAGTTTGCCTTTCTTTTCCCTCTTTTCGTTTGATATAGTTTAGCTGTTCTTAAAGAAAACTTTGTTTTCTGATTTTTCAAAATGACTTTGTAAAAACAGTATTATTTTGAATTTATTATGAAGAAAAACAATTTTTAGTCGTACAGAATAAGTTATATAATTACACAATACTCAAATTGGCCCAAATTTAAAAAAAAAAAAATTCATTTTTCTGAATAAATGCAACAAGAGTTTTTAATTTTTTTTTTTTTTAAATTTTTTTACGAAACAGTCGATGTTTATCACGGAGAGCAAATACTTTGATTTCCTAAATCGTGAATCATAATAGTATATTGGATTGTATAGTCGAAGTAAAATATTGGATTGATTGTTGTTCCAAAGGTTCAATATTTTCAGAAATTTTTTTACAGATTATTTACTTTGGAAGGAAAAAACTTTTTGTCTAAGATCGTTTATAAAGATTAGCAATGTATTTTGAAATTTTTATAAAATAGTCTATATATTTTAAAGCACATGTACTTATTACCCGAATTTATTATTAATTGGCTCTCTCCTTTAAGAAATTTTCATAAGATCCTCCTCTACTCAAAATTGCCTCTTTTTTTTTTTTTTTTTTTTTTTTTTTTTTTTTTTTTTTTTTTTTTTTTTTTTTTTTNAATTTAAAAGCTTGGCAATTTGATTGAGTGTTTTTTTTTTTTCCATGAGGAGCTTATGACAGTGTCTCTCAGATAAGTGATAAATTTAGAGTTCTTCTGGGACGAAATCCTTGAGTTTACTTATGACTTTGGTTGAAAGAAACGCTTAAAGAAAACAAACTTTTAACTTCAATTTGCTTGGGATCAAATTTTGTTTTCAAACTTGACAATAAATTAATGTATGCAAAATTAAGTGTTACATTATTATAGGATTTACTTAACATTTATTATTTGCTATGCACTCGAGCAAAACAGTATAAATTTCATCATAATTGGCTCTAATCTCAAATAAAGTTAGCCTTTCTTTTTCCTCTTTTCGTTAGATATAGTTTAGCTGTTCTTGAAGAAAACTTTTTTTTCTGATTTTTCAACATGATTTTGTAAAAACAGTATTATTTTTAATTTATTATAAAGAAAAATAGTTCTTAGTCGTACAGAGTATGTTATATAATTACACAATACTCAAATTGGCCCAAGTTAAAAGAAAAATTTCATTTTTCTGAATAAATGCAACAAGAGTTTTTAATTTTTTCTTATTTTTTAATTTTTATGAAACAGTCGATGTTCATCACGGAGAACAAATACTTTGAATTCCTAAAGTCGTGAATTATAGTGGTATATTGGATTCTAAAGGTTCAATAATTTCAGAAATTTTTTTGCAGATTATTTATTTTAGAAGGAAAAACTTTTTGTCTAAGATCGTTTATAAAGATTAGTAATGTATTTTGAAATTTTCATTAAATAGTCTATATACTTTAAAGCACATGTACTTATTACCGGAATTTATTATTAATCGGCTCTTTCTTTTAAGAAATTTTCATAAGATCCTCCTCTACTCAAAATTGCCTCTTTTTTTTTTTTTTTTTTATACCAACTTTTTCTGAAATATTTATATTGTTGATGTATCGTTGAGAACAAATACCCGAAATCGTTTATATTGATTATGCTTCGATCTATTTGGAAATTTTACTTGAAACCTGGGAGTCATCCAGGTGAACAAATACTAAATACCAAAGAACATTTATATTATGTACCATTCCGAGCTTTCTGAAACTTTTATAAGATTGTTGACATATCTTGAAGAACAAATACTTTGTACCTGATATTATTCATGTTGTTTGCAATGTTTGTTTATGAGATGTTAGTTTTCTCGACGCAAAACAAATACTTAATGCCCAAAACCGCTTACACTTCATTGTATTCCCTCCTTTTTCTAAATCCTTTATATTATACTAAAAAATGCTTTTAAACGTTTCTTTAAACTTCTTAAAATTTTTAAATAAAGTTTCCATATAAGTTATGTATTTTGTTTTCCAGATATCTTCTTCTTTTCCCCTTCATTTGTGAAACATATGACGTTTGTTTTCTCTTTAAATTCAATTTCCATTTAAATTTTACATTCATATTCAAAAAGAAAAAGTGAGTTTAAACTAATTTTATTTAAAAAAAAAATCAATTATGATTCTAGTTTTTTCAGCTTACCTTTAAAACCTTCTTTAACAACTTTCGTTCAAAAATGCTATAACCATCATTAAGTTGTCAGCCTTATTTACTGTCTGTAGCCATTATCAGTTCATAAAAATAATTAATTCGTTGACAAAATATAAACATTTGCTGACATATCAACACTTTTTCTAAGGACATAAAACGAGAGAAAAAAAAACTAACTAAAAAGATAATCGAATAAGGAAGAGTTGAAGTAGTTAACGTCTGGAAAAGAAAAGCGAAAGTAAATGGAAGTAAAATCCATAAAAATCTTGTATCCAAGTTAACTTTGACAGCAAAACTACTGTAAATAACATTGACCAGAAACGGATGTTTGTATTCTTAAAAGTAGACCGCTTCTTAATTAAAACGAAAAGAAAATTAATCGTTATGGATTACGTTTTCCACAGATTTCGTACTATTTGTGTGAATAATAACAAAAATAAAAACTTCACCATAAACTGTCTTGAAAAAAGAAGAAGAAAAAACACCAGACAATTTGGTTTGATTGAACTAGCAATTTTGCTCAGCCTCCGAAGATGAACGAAATCGTTACTCTCAATTGAGCATGAGTGGCAATTTTGACATAAGGCAGCCGCTCTTAGAGAAAAAGACGCTAGAAAGAAACCAGAGAAGATTAAGAAATCGGAAGAAAAAAGTGAAAGGATCTGTGATGGTACAGAGGAGGAGAAAAAAAGAAAAGAAGAGTGAAAAAGTTCAGTAAATAAATGATCTTCAATTGAAGTTACTCGTCTAAGTAATCAATTATAATTGAATGATATTTTTGGATAAAAAATTGCGTTTGTGGATTGGAGAATTTCTTCGTTTGGATTTCTAAAAGTAATTTTAGTGAGACTAATAATTATTAAATATTCTGTGATGGTAATCTGTGATGGTACAGAGGAGGAGAAAAAAAAGAAAAGAAGAGTGAAAAAGTTCAGTAAATAAATGATCTTCAATTGACGTTACTCGTCTAAGTAATCAATTATAATTGAATGATATTTTTGGATAAAAAATTGCGTTTGTGGATTGGAGAATTTTTTCGTTTGGATTTCTAAAAGTAATTTTAGTGAGACTAATAATTATTAAATATTCTGTGATGGTACAGAGGATCTGTGATGGTACAGAGGAGGAGAAAAAAAAAAAAAAAGAGTGAAAAAGTTCAGTAAATAAATGATCTTCAATTGAAGTTACTCGTCTAAGTAATCAATTATAATTGAATGATATTTTTGGATAAAAAATTGCGTTTGTGGATTGGGGAATTTTTTCGTTTGGATTTCTAAAAGTAATTTTAGTGAGACTAACAATTATTAAATATTCTGTGATGGTACAGAGGATCTGTGATGGTACAGAGAAGGAGAAAGAAAAGAAAAGAAGAGTGAAAAAGTTCAGTAAATAAATGATCTTCAATTGAAGTTACTCGTCTAAGTAATCAATTATAATTGAATGATATTTTTGGGTAAAAAATTGCGTTTGTGGATTGGAGAATTTTTTTCGCTAAGATTTCTAAAATTAATTTTAGTGAGACTAATAATTATAAAATATTTTGGGGAGTTCTTATACGTAAGCACCTAAGGGGGGAAGGGGTTTATGACTTGCTAATTTTTGCTGACAAGTGCAGGAGGTAGGGTATGAGCAGTGCGTACATAAAACACTAAAATCTCTTTATTTTTCACTTTATTAATGCAAAAATAATGTAAAAAAAGGACACTTGGGAAAATTCTAGTTTGGAATTAAAGCTAATTTCGGGGAGAGAAAAAGTTGGAAAAGCAAGTTTGAATGTCAAAAACTTGTCCATAGTTACTACTCAAAATTTTATGAAACGAATGAAAGCGTAAATTTTGTTTCATGCAAAGAGTTACATGTTTAATTCTAAACTAATCTTGAATTTATGTAACTTCAATAATTTTCAAACGCAAGAAGTAAGGGGGGGGGGCTACTTTGACTTTCTTACGTGAGCAAGGAAGGGGGCTTGTGATTTGCTTATTTTTGCTGAAAAGGGAGGAAATGAATCAAATCGTCAAAGTTATACTTGCGTAACATTTGAACGACCCCTTTCATATGTTAGATATTTAGTTTTATTGTAGACTAGTTAATAGTAATTTGAGCTATTTATTTATTTTAAAATATTGAATTTAAATGCATTATTTATCTTGTGATCTTTAAGCATGGGATTTCCAACGTCACATTTGTTACAAAATTATTTATTTTTTAATTTGTTTTTAAAATTTTATCATAATCGAAAATATATGATCCAAGGAACTCTAAAAGACAATTCTAACCGTTAGTATAATAAACGTTTCTTTGTGTACGCGTAATCACGATTATTCAAATCAATTTCCTACCGAGTCAAAATGGTTTCCAATCTTTTTAAAAATTGCCAAACTAAGTAAGGGCATGGGCAAAGGCACCTAAATTGGGGGATAAATTGTTTATTATTAAAACATTATTAACAAAAATAAATCTGGGTGACAAAATAACTCCCTGAATTTTGTTTATATTCATTACTGCATCCCTATAATGAAATACAGTTTTAAATAATTTTACTAAATTTTCATATCTTCCGTAAAAATTGCTAATCTTGACAATTTTCTACCTATATTTCTACTTAAATCCTCAAATACGTCGGTTAACAAGGCTTGTCTTTCCACGTAATAGATTTTTGAAGGTGGAAATTTCTTCACCACTTAAGCTAAAACTGTTTCAAAATGGACAACAAAATCGATAAATTATTTAATAACTAATCAAAACATTAATAATCTAATATACATTATATAATCAAACGTTTAATACATTCTTCAAATTCCAGTTGAATCAGCTTTTGTAATGTTCCATAATACTTTAAGTCTTGGGCTCTTTAATTCTTTAATATGTTTATTTTGAATGGAAAAAAATATTTAAAAGGAAATAAGATATGTCTGTGCTTAAACAGAATATATAAAAATTTCTCTTTATTTTTTTATTTAGTAGTTTTTTCCGGATCTACGCCAGATATTTAATGTGGTGAGCATGTTCGATGTAGTTTTTTTGAGATATTTAGCAATTTGAATAACAATAATACAGTCGCACCTCTATTTAACGAAGTCACTAAATCCCGATTCGCTAAATAGAAAATCACCTTTTCAAATACTCAAGCAGCACAAAATAGGTTTTAAATTCATAAACACTTAACATGATGAAAATAGAAATTGATGCACTTTAATCTTGTAAACTAGTATCTACTATTAATTTTATAAATCTTAACACCATAAAAGAAATCTGCATGGAAAGCAAGAATAGAGCAAAACATTATCCAGTGTTACGCTATCATGCCATATATAATTTCAACTAAGAAAAGGCTAAATTTATGTGTAAAATTATAGTTGCATTTATTATAAAAGTAATTTTAAACATACATGCGTTCTTAAGTTAAATTTCTACGGATAAAATCCGTTAATTTAAACTGAGTTTTTCGTTTGAAATGCAAACAAAAGGATAAAGGGAATTTACTGCTTTCTTTAAGATAATTTTTAGAGAAAACAGTAATACATTTCATAAAGCAGTGGCTTCGAAAATTAATTCAAGGTCATTTACCCCATAAATTGCTTTAACAAGTTTAAAATGTTAAGAAATATTTTGGAAAATAGGGAAATTGGATCTCAATGAAAAGTTCGTTAAATAGAAAATTCACTTCGCTATATGGAAGTTATTTTACAAAAAAATTTCCAAAATGCTCTTGGTTCCTCGAAAAAATTCGTAAAATAGGGAAATTCGTAGAATGGAAGTTCGTTAAATAGATGTCCGACTGTATTTGTATGGCTAAAAAATTCATAAAGAGCATTAAAAAATAACCAAAATTAAGTGTTCCTTCACTGGGCAATTTTGTGTTCCTTCACTGGTAAGAGCTGTTCCTTCACTGGGTCTTCTTACTACTTGTTATTTGAACCTCAAAAACTTTAAAACAATATTATGTAAGTTCTCTA